>NC_066629.1:7152985-7340698 GCF_025201925.1 Gopherus flavomarginatus | reverse complement strand
ATGGTAAGAGGGGAATATCTTTGTGCTTGGTGGGCCACTGTAACCCCAGCTAATCTTTGCCTCAGAGGAAAAGCTCCAGTTCCTTCCACCTACTTGTCATAGCACTCCCTCTCAGATCTAAACCTTAGAGTTCAGAAAATGAGATACTAGCACCTGAATCCTCTAAGCTTAATTACCAGCTTAGATCTGATAGCACTGCCACCACCCAAAAATATAGCGTTTTGGGGCACTCTGACCTCCCCAGCCTTCCCTGGGGACCCCAAGAACCCAGATCCCTTGGGTTCTTAAAACAAGGAGAAATAAACCATTCCCCCACCTTTCCCCCTCCCGAAATTTCCCTCCCTGAGCTATCCTGAGAGATAATGATCCAACCTCTTAAATCACCATACAGAAAAGCATCTCCCTTCCCTTCCACAAAGAGGCAAACAGATTCAAGGAAAACAGAGAGAGATTCTATCTCTCCCCCCTCCCATCTCCCCCACCCGTCCTGGTAAGTTATCCCAATCCCCTGGAATAAAACAAGGGAAACAAGAAAAAAAAATCAATCAGGTTTTCTAAAAAGAAATCTTTTAATAAAAGAAAGGAAAAAGTAAAGAATTATCATCTCTGTAACTTCAAGATGTAAATATTACAGGGTCCTATAGCTTACAGACACCAGAAAGAGACTTTCCCCCCAGTACCAATACAAATCAAAATATTCCCAGCAACTACACATATAAAAGTTAACCAGCCAGATCCACAATTGCAAATAGAGTAAAACAATCAAAAAGCCTAAACCACCTGTTTTTACTTACTATTTGAACAGAAACTTAGAGAGCCTGTAGTAATGTCTGGTCCCTCTCAGACCCTCTGAGAGAAGAACACCACAACTGACAAAGAACACACACAAAAGCTTCCCTCCACCCAAATTTAAAAGTATCTTGTCTTCTGATTGGTCTTCTGGTCAGGTGTTCAGTTCCTTGCTTGTAACCCTTTACAGGTAGAAGGGACATTAACCCTTAACAATCTGTTTATGACACTACTAATAACAACAGTAATTAATAATAATATCGCACTAAACTCCTTCCATCCGAGGATCTCAGGTATTAATGAAAGGAGCCTCTCAAACACCCTGTAAGGCAGGTCAATGGCATTGTCCCCACTTTACAGATGAGAAAAATGAGGCCTAGAAAGGGACATGACTTACCCAAGGTCACATGCAGTCAGTGCCTGGAAGGCACTTCAAACCACATGCTCTCACTACCAGATCACCCTCTGTCCCTTATTGGTTGGTGACAATTGCAGGGGCAGATCTACAGGTCGACCGAGGGAGCCTCAGTCTGTTTCTGGTGCTCACCCTGACTGGACTCGGCCTGAAAGCTCATTAGAACAACTCCAGTAGATTTCCTGCATCTTTTTATAGTCTGTCTTAAACCCCTGGACTGTATCCAAATCCGGCTTTGTGATTTGCAGGGCCCAGGGCTGCGAGGAAGGAGTGTGGGGGAGGAATTGGACTATCTGGTCATGCTGCTGGGTGGGAAGAGTTGTGTCCAGCAAGTAAACTGTGGCTCCGTTGGGGCCCCAAGCCATTGCTTGTTCAGACCAACCTTGCTGTGTCCTCCTTGCTCCTCTGGTTGGAGTGGATGAAATTTGGCGCATGATTCCTGCAGAGCAAAGCTCCCTAGTGATGGGCATTTGAAAGAGAAAAGCCCACTCACCTTCATGGAGCAAGAAAACCTGGGTTTTCCAGACAGCATATTGGTTTGGGATGTACAAATGCTTCGATGCTCATTTCAAATTGTGGGGACCCTGGCTCAGGCTGCTGAGAATGCTTCTAGCAATGGATCCTCTGCTCTGCATCTGCTGTAAGCCAAGTGACAGTGAGGAGTGTTGCTGGGAGAAGCATGGACAGCGCTGCTAACCCAGCAGGCAGTATCTGCAGGTACCTCTGAGACTTTGAGATGGTTATTGAGAGAAAGAGATGCCCTCGCGCCTCCCCGCGTGTCTGTCACTCACTCAGACGCGCCGCGCTGCCGGGACCTCTCCCAGGCTGAAATCAGGCTCAGCGGGTCCCCCGCGCCTCATTCTCCTGTGCAGCCGGAGCTCGGGACAAATGATAAATAAACTTAATACAATAGGTTCCTCTAAAGATACTCCATGTGGTTGAAAGGGCTGGTCTACATTACGGGGGGAAATCGATCTCAGATACACAACTTCAGCTACGTGAATAACGTAGCTGAAGTCGAATAGCTAAGATCAGATTACTCACCCGTCCTCACCATGCGGGATCGATGTCTGCAGCTCCCCCTGTCCATTCCGCAACTCCGTTGGGGTTGGTGGAGTTCCAGAATCGATATAAGTGCGCTAGATGAGACGCGATATATCGATCCCCAAGCAATTGATTTTAATCCGCCGATATGGCGGGTAGTCTAGACGTAGCCCAAGTGTCCACCAGGCTTCTGATCAGGTGAGTTACTCTGATAATTGAGACATCAAGGTGCTGATGGGAAGGTGGGAGAATCTAATGTGACTGAAACAACAAAAAGTGACAGACACACCCTATTACTGCTCAAACTAATGTACTAACTGAAAACTGAGATAGATGCTCCTCAGCCAAACTATCGTTGAAATAAATTTGGTTTTTGCAGTGCGAAATTTAAAGGATACACTTACATTAAACAGTTTCAGGTTGCGTGCTCAGTAGGAAACCTTCATAGATAAAAGTCAGAATATTTTCAATATAAAATCAGGACATTTTTCAGCTCTCAAAATAATTCGAAAGACAAAAAAGCAGACTGAAAGCGTCCTGCCACTGCTGCCAGCTCTTACTCAAGAGCACCACATGCTCTCTCCTTGAGCACTGGAGTGTCCCAGTCATTTAATATCCTGAATGAGTCTGACACACTCAACAAGGATTGTTAACCGTCATTCCATGCAAATCAGGAGCTTTGAGAGGACCCACTTCCGGGAACGAAACCACCGTCGCAGCCACTTCCGCTTCCGGGGTCAAAGGCTTCCTTGTGGCACCTCCCCCGAGCTGATGCGAGGACTACGAATTATTGCGTAGGACGGGGGGAGGGAGGTAGAACGGGATGAACCAACCCACGGCCAGGACTGAACCACTGCGCGCGGGGAGGGGCTGCGACCTCCCCCCACTTCTCCCCCGAATGGGCGGGTCCGAGGAATGAGCTTCCGGGGCGGGGCGTGCCCCCCAGTGACGTGTCGTGACGCGTGGCGGGGCGGGGGTTGGTTTCGTGCCGGTGGTGGGTGAGTTGGGTGGAAGGGGGGAGCGGCGGCGGGTCAGGGGGCGCTGGGACCGTTGTGACGCAGCTGCTGGTGTGTAGGTTTGAGCCCCCCTTCCCCCCGAATGGGCGGGTCCGAGGAATGAGCTTCCGGGGCGGAACGTGGTGGGGCGGGGGTTGGTTTCGTGCCGGTGGTGGGTGAGTTGGGCTGAAGAGGGGGGGCGGTGGCGGGTCACGGGGTGCTGGGACCGTTGTGACGCAGCCGGGTTACCCGTAGCGGCCGCTGGGTGTGTAGGTTGCAGCCCACCCGTGTCGCGCCGCCCTCCCATCCCCCGCCATGGCAGGGATTCCCCGTGGCCCCCGTCAGTCCGAGTCCCCCTCTACCGAGAACCCCACAGCTGGGGGGGGGTGTCCCCATGACCCCGCCACCCCCGTGCGAGGTCCGCCGTCACGCCCTTCCCCCTAGGCCGGGGCTGTGTGTGCACCCACCTCTCCCCTTCCCCCGCTCTTGCCCCCCCTGTATTATTATCTGTAAATAACTCCGGGTGTCTGTCTTGGGAGCACAGGCCCGGCCATTGTTATGCTGGGAAGTGTTCATGAGGCCATCATCTGGTGGTTTGCTGGCCAGACCACTTTCGAAGGTGATTGAAGCCCTGGCTGTGCTAAAAACAAGAGAGCGGCGGGTGCTGTGTGTCCCTGATTTCTTCCCCAAATCAAGAGGCGTCTGCTCGCTTATGCCGACAACATTCTCAGGTGTTTTGAAATTGATCGGATGCAGCATTACCTCACCCACTCAGCTTGATGGCATTTCGGCCTGTCTGTGTGTAATATCTTTATGGTTCCAACTTCTGTTGGTGAGAGAGAGGGCGGTTTACTTAGAGCTCTTCTTGAAGTCTGTGTAAGTTCTAACGCTTGTCTCTCACCAACAGAAGCTGGTCCAGTAAATGATGATATCCCACCCACTTTGTCTCTACCAATACAGCTGTAACAATGCTGTGTGCATCAAGCAGAATGTAAGACCTTGCAAGCTTGGCTAATTATTATTAATTTGTGTTGCAGTGGATTGGGTCCCAAAGTGCCAAGTGCTGGACACACAACGCAGAAGGTCGTTCTTACCCTGAAAATCTTTGGACATGTCCACACAACAGAGTAAGCCTGGGTCTGAGCCTGGGTTCAAGAAAAACCTGTGTGTCCACACTGTAGTTGTGCTAAACTAGAGCTCAGGCCCAGGACGCTGCAGGGTAGGAGGGTCTGAGCCCATGTTAAGCCGGGACCTAGGGTCCCTACTGGTTTCCTATGTACATGTGTCCCTGGCTTGGCTCACATCTCGGGAGTCCTCCAGATGTATCTTGTGGTTCCTGGCAGCAGAGTGGCTGTGCTATGCAGCAGGCCAGAATCACCATTAATGCCTGGCCAAGTCCACTGTCCCTTCCTGCTCTTCCCTCCATCTCCTGTTCGCTGCTGTGTGGAACTTGCCCAGAGCAGGGAGCAAAGTTTCAAAGTGGGAGTCAGCTTCCAGGATGCTGGGGCTCATCCCTCCCTGGGCCAGACTGAGCCAGGAGTTCTACTGCTTTTCTTCCCTTGCAGGGCAGTGGTTAGTCCCTGCTCTACTCTCTGGCCCTTGCTCCAGTGCTCCCCCAGCCTTCTCTGGGGCTGACGGGTGGTGTGTGTGCCCAGGTTGTGTGCACTTTCAGGACTGTGAGTGGGTGCCAGCCCCCAAATTTGCCTGCAGCAGTGCCAGCAGCTCTGGATCCTCGCTGAAGCATGGAACTTGCCTGAAGCAAGGAGCAAAATTTGACAAAGGAGAGGTAGCTCTTAGCTGCTGGAATGTTGGGGGTCATCCTATTCTGAGCTGCACTGAGCCAGGAGGTTTACCACTCCCTGTCCCTGCAGGGCAGCATTTGATCCCCGTTCTTCTGCTTTTTGGCCCTTGCGCCCGGGCTTCCCTTGCCCTCCCTCGGGCTGTGTGTGCAGTAGGGTGACCAGATGTCCCGATTTTATAGGGACAGACCCAATTTTTGGGTCTTTTTCTTATATAGGCTCCTATTATCCTACCCCCACACACACACACAATCTCTCTCTCTCTCTCTCCCCCAGTTTTTCACATTTTCTGACTGATCACGCTAGTGTGCAGGGACACTCATTTTATGTCAGACTTCAAAACAAACAGGAATGAATGAACCAATAAACAAACACATCTTCATTGAACATCCAGTTTTAAAAATTAAGAATTGCAAAGTTTAAGTTTAATAGTTATCAGGCCTGTAGACTGATGTTGTAATTATACTTCAAACAGGTGCTCGTGGGGATTTTCATGCCACTATGACTCAGCCTAGAGCTATACAGCCCAATTCTCAGATTAGATGATAGTTCAGTATAAAGCCTTCTCAAACTGCGGTCGGTCTACTGACACAGCCACCAAAGGAGCTAATTATGTGGTTTGTGTGCTCGTGCTCCTTGTGGCCATGAGTCCCATCAATAGCACCATTGGGGAGTAGGGGTCTGGATACTATGACTTGGGACTGCGCACTGCAGTGTGGATGCCAGAGCCCTAGGTTGGAGCATGAGTCAGAAAATTCTTAATCTGCAGTTAAAATGCAATGTAGATGCTCAAGCCCCAGGTTCCATGACACAGGTCAGCTGACTCAAGTGCCATTAGCACTCGGCTTACATTTCTGTGTAGATGTAGCCACAGTGTAAGACCAGAGATAATAGGCATATATGTGCAACAGTCTGGGACGTGTGTATATGTGTGTAGTTGTAATAATGCATGACTGTAGTGCTCGAACTCCCTAACCACTTGTCCACTAGAAGAAGTAAAGAGTAAAATTTGAATCCTACTGTTTTTGTGCTTGAGTCAAAATTACACTCCCCAAATAAAGAGCATCATGAACCGCTATTAGTTTCCCCAAAAATAACAGAACCCAGCACATTTTGACACTGGAAAAATACAGAGCAGGGAGTGGACATGCAGATTTCTGTGTCTCCTTCTCCAAAGTTGGGTTTTAGGTGATGGAATTAGAGGGCTTGGGTGCCAAATTTGGCAGGATGCATCATTTTCTGTTGGGCTGTGGCTTTTAGTCATACCTCAACGTGCTCAGTAGTAACTACCTAAGAACCATCTAATCATGTACTACTAACCTGCACTATATTTAAATCTGTCACAGAGATGCAAGACTGTAATTCATTACTGTCCCTTGAACCATCTGATACCTCAGTTTAATTGAAAATAAGAAATGATTAAATATCCTAGACAGTCCTGTTATATGATGCAGTATTTCCTCTCAAGTGTGGGAGTCTGGATAGAAGAGAGAGAGGATGGTTTGAGGCTAAGGCTGGGTGGCAGGAGATGTTGGATCAATCTGAAGGTCTGCCACAGACTTTTGTGTGTCCTTGGGTTAATGGGACTTATGTTCCTAAGTGCCTCAGGATATGTCTACACTACAAGTGAAATGACAGCACAACTGTAAATGCTGCAGTTATGCCGCTGTAGTGTTGACACTCACTTTAGTGACAGAAGAGGTTTTTCTATTGCTGTAGGAAATTCTTCCCCTCAAGAGGTGGTAGGTTATCCTATGTTGAACAGATTATGAAATTTTTCATAGGCCTGAGCAATGTAGCTATATTGATCTATGTTTTAGGTATAGACCAAGCCTTAGTAACTTTTGATAGTGGCCCTTATGCTCCTAAATCACTTAGGCACTTTCAAACATTTTACCTGTAATCTCATGGTGTCTCCGTTCCCCATCAGTAAAAATTGGATAATATTTCCTTTTTCTATTCTTTTAACTGTCTTGTCAATGTAAAATGTATTCTTTTTAGGGATTTACTGCATTTTTTTTCCAGAGCCTAGCACAGGAGGGCCCTGATTTCAGTTGCGGTTGTGGGGTGTGTGGCAAGGCACCTCCTCAGTCTCCCTAGTCTCTGCTGCTTTCAGCCCTGGTGAGACAGGCTCAGGTAATGCGGTCCCCCTTGGGACACAAGGGAAATTTGCTCCCTGTATCTCCACTAGTCCTGATTAGTGAATTCTTACCCCCCTTTTGGGAGAAAGTACGGCCTCTCCTCCTGGAGGGTCTCGCTGTTTTTCTGCTCCTGCACTCCTGGCAGCAGGGCTTCTTCTCTCTCCACTCTCCTCCCCTTCCTTCCACAGGGAAGGGTTTAAAAAAAGGTCTCAGGCAGCCCCAAGTTGGAATCAGCTGGTTCCAATTAACCTCAGGTAGCTCCCCCCTCAGCTGATTCTAATTTACTACCTTGGTAACTTTTCCCAGCTGAACTTGATTGACCTGTGGTTGCCTCTCAGTTGATAAGGAGGAGGGCCTTTTAACCTTCTGTTACTGATTCCTACCCCTCCCTTGCAGCTATCTGTCCTGAGTTTATCACAGGTGGTATAGTAATATAGGTGATGATAATAATGGTAGTTAAACTAAGTGTAGCAATATCTACAGATTGTTCTATGCAAAAGTAATTTTTAAAAACCTACCTAATTCTTTTGAGAAATAGGGCAATTTGGTGGTATGTTTTCTTTCACTTGAAATATTTTTGGTTTTTATTATAGTGAAAAAGTGAATCCTGATGTCTTCCTCACCTACTTCACCATCTTCCTTTTGCAGATCTGTGTTCAATTTTAGAACGAATACAGAAATGTAAATCCCGGCCAGAGAAAATCAAGAATTTCAAGGAATTTTTAGATTCATGGAGGAAATTTCATGATGCTCTTCATAAAAAAGAGGAAGATGTCACAGACTCTTTTTATCCAGCAATGCGACTTTTTCTTCCACAATTGGAAAGAGAGAGAATGGCTTATGGAATTAAAGAAACCATGCTTGCGAAGCTCTATATTGAACTGCTCAATTTACCCAAAGAAGGAAAAGATGCCCTAAAACTTTTAAATTATAGAACACCCACTGGCTCCCATGGAGATGCTGGAGACTTTGCAATGATTGCCTATTTTGTATTGAAACCGAGGTGCCCAAAACAAGGCAGACTGACCATACAACAGGTGAATGAGTTCCTGGATTCAGTTGCTCGTAATAATGCTGCCAAAAGGAAGGACCTAGTAAAGAAAAGTCTTCTTCAGTTAATAACTCAGAGCTCAGCACTTGAACAAAAGTGGCTGATCCGGATGATTATAAAGGATCTAAAACTTGGTGTTAGTCAGCAAACCATATTTTCCCTTTTCCATCCTGATGCTGCTGAGTTATACAGTGTCACAACTGACCTGGAGAAGGTTTGCAGACAACTGCATGACCCTTCTGTATCACTCAGTGATGTTTCCATCATGTTGTTTTCTGCCTTTAAACCTATGCTTGCTGCTATTGCTAATGTCCAGCAAATTGAGAAACAAATGAACCGCCGAAGTTTTTACATAGAAACTAAACTAGATGGTGAACGTATGCAGATGCACAAAGATGGAGATGTATACAAGTATTTCTCTCGTAATGGGTTTGAGTATACTCAGCAGTTTGGTGCTTCTCCCCTTGAAGGTTCATTAACTCCATTTATTCATAATGTGTTTAAAAATAGTATACAAAACTGCATTCTTGATGGTGAAATGATGGCCTACAATCCCAATACACAAACTTTTATGCAGAAGGGAAACAAATTTGACAGAAAAAGAATGGTAGATGATCCTGATCTGCAGACATGCTTTTGTGTGTTTGATGTATTAATGGTTAATGATCAGAAGTTGGGTCATGAGATACTAAGCAAAAGAGGTGAGATTCTAAATGAGCTGTTTACACCAATAATAGGCAGAATACACCTAGTGCATAAAACACAGGCTAGCACCAGGAAAGAAGTAGTTGATGCTCTAAATGAAGCAATAGATAACAGAGAAGAAGGAATCATGGTAAAAGATCCTATGTCCATTTACAAGCCAGACAAACGTGGGGAAGGGTGGTTAAAAATCAAACCTGAGTATGTCAATGGGCTCATGGATGAACTAGACCTATTAATTATTGGCGGTTACTGGGGGAAAGGTTTGCGTGGTGGCATGATGTCTCATTTTTTGTGTGCTGTTGCTGAGAGTTCCCCTCCTGGTGAAAAACCATCTGTCTTTTATTCTATTTGTCGTGTTGGTTCTGGTTACACTATGAAGGAGCTATACGATCTTGGTTTGAAATTGGCCAAACACTGGAAGCCTTACCATAAAAGAGATCCTCCTTGTAATATTTTATGTGGAACTGAGAAGCCTGAAGTCTACATAGAGCCTTGTAACTCAGTCATAGTTCAGATTAAGGCAGCAGAGATTGTTACTAGTAATATGTACAAAACTGATTGCACTTTGCGATTCCCTCGAATTGAGGAAATAAGAGAGGACAAAGAGTGGCATGAATGTATGACTTTGGATTTCTTAGAACAGCTCAGAGGTAAAGCATCAGGGAAGTTAGCATCTAAGCACCTTGATATGGGTGATGATGAACCACAAGAAAAGAAACGGAAAACTGTACCAAAGATTACGAAAATAATTGGAATCATGGATCATTTTAAAGCCCCTGATCTTTCCAAAGTAAATAAGATTTCTAATATATTTGAAGATGTTGAATTTTGTGTTATGACTGGAACAGAAAACCATTCAAAATCTGAACTGGAAAGTAAAGTAGCAGAAAGTGGTGGTTATGTGGTACAAAACCCTGGACCAGACACTTACTGTGTTGTTGCAGGAATTAAGAATGTCAGAGTAAAAAATATTATATCTTCCAACAAGCACGATGTTGTGAGAGCAGAGTGGCTTTTACAGTGTTTTGAAATGAAAATGTTCGTACCATGGCAGCCTGCCTTCATGATTCACATGTCTCCAGATACAAAACAACATTTCGCATGTGAGTACGATCGTTATGGTGACAGCTACACAGCAAATACAGATGTGACCCAACTAAAGGAAGTATTCTCAAGAATTAGTAATAAAAATGATGAGAACATGCCTCTGGACATGATTGCTGACTTAGAAGAACATTATTTGTGGAATAGCTCTCCACTCTGTATGTTCAGGCAAAATACCATTTATCTGGACCTTTATGCTGTTGTTAATGACCCCAGTACCAAGACCCATGGAACAATGCTATCAATTAGAGCTTTGGAGCTCCGTTTTCATGGATCAAAAATAGTCTCGCAGCTAAAGGAGAGTGTGTCCCATGTAATTATGGGAGAAGATCATTCCCATGTGAAAGAGATGAAAGCACTTAGGAGAACATTTGAGAAAAAATTTAAAATCCTATCTGAGCTGTGGGTAACAGATTCAATAAAGGAGGGAAAGTTACAGAATGAAAATCCATACCTAATTTAAAGCACGTTTTAACTAGAAGTAAAAGCATTGTAATTAACTTGGTGGACTCAAGATTTGGTGAGGTCTTCCTGCATGTTTCCAGGTATATACCTAACCTATGGTTAAAGAGTAGTTCTAATTTTTATATATTGGAAAAGGAAAGGTAGCATCTCCTGTGCTTGGGAAGGAGGGAAAGACTTCAGGCTACATTACACTGTGGGAGGAAATGTCCAGTGCTAAAGAAATAATTGCATGCTTTGTGTTTTACAAAGATCTCCCATAGGAGATTGTTTTACTTAGCTATGAAGATAATCTTATACCACTGACAAAACTTTGCCTTTATTTAAATACTGGCTATTTTATACCATTTGATCTTTCTGAGGTGTGAGATTAAACTTTTAAATCAATAATATTTAAAGAGAATATGCCGTTGAATAAAGAAATTACAAAAAGCCTCATAAACCAAAGCATTAACACAGTTCAATGTTTTATACAGTTCTACGTTAATCTTTAAATAGTGATAGTACTATATACATTTTAACATTCTGAAGTAGATATTTAACATGTTTGAAAACTTTCGGAAACTATGCTGTATGTAAATTTAGAGAAAGTGAGTTTCATGCATTTTAAGGATTTTTTTTCAATTGTTTAAAACAGATCTGTAGAACTTTCATTAAGTGTTAAACATAACATCAATCATAATTGTATAGTCATAACTATAATTTAAAAAAAAATTGTATATACTCTAAAAGCTGTGAAATTTGTCATCCCTTCATTGTATTGCAACTGTAATTGTTTTTGTACAATTACAAATAGGGGTTGCAAACTGGGTCCTTTAAGTAACACTTCATTTTCAATAAGACTCCTTGTATGAGTGCTACTGTGTGAGTAGACGTAGACCTGGATCCAAAGATTTAGTTGAAGGGTGAATAAAATATCAAAGTAACTTGTATATTGAAAATATACACATATTTAAAAACGTGGGTGACATCCTGGCCCGATAGAAGTCTAAGGCAAATTGCCTATTGACCTCAATGAAGTTAGGATTTCTTCCCTGGTTTCAGCTTACCTTTCTATAAGTGATGATATGAGTTACTTTAAGGTATTCAGTAATGTATAGCATTTTATTTCCAAATACACTTTAGTTTTAATCAAGACTTTGTATTGAATGATTGAAATAAAGATTGATGTTTTTTTTATTCCAGTCTGAAATGTTATTGTAATGGGAAAATATTTCTCTAATGGAGGGAAAAAATATGTGAACCTTTAGTGGCTGATCCTACCCTATTAACGTAAATAAGACTTTAGCCATTAACTTCGATGGAATCATGATCAGGTCACATAATAGTATTTGACCATATGGATTTTTCAAGAACAGTTACATAAATAATTAGGAACATTATATCAAAAACCAAAGAGGAAGAAAGTAAGTTTCTCATTTTTTTGCTTCCTTTTTATTAGTATAAACATGAAGGGCTAACTTTACAAATTATTCTTTAGTTAATTTAATTTTTTAAATAAACATTATAAGAAAAAATGTGTGTTTATAATGTAGTTTACCAGATGAATCATTAAAGTGTAGAATACATGAATCCATTGGTTTTTGTGCACTAAAAATACTAAGACAATGGATTTATTAAAATGGAAAAATTGTATACCAGCAGAAAATAGATATTCGTTCATAAGCCAAATACTTTTGGTAAAAAAGTGACGCATCAAAGAGCAGGGGTCGGCTTATAAACAGGTCCACACCAAAATTTGATGATTTTAAACTCTATGGAATCATTGAATATCTAATACATTGTCATTTTGTTTACTTCGAGCATCTGCAGGCATGGAGCCCCTCAGCTCCCTGTGGCCGGGAATGGGCTGGGAATGGCAAACCACGGCCACAGGGAGCTGAGAAGCTCCATGCCTGCAGAAGCGCCAAGTAAACAAAATGTCCCAGCTCACCAGTGGCTTACCCTAACGGGCCGGGAGCCAAAATTTTCCAACTCCTGAAACATAGGGTCACCTTATGAAAGGATCATACAGATTTTTGTTGTTTTTACCTAGCCATTTTGGGGGGTCAGCTTATAAACGAACGGGCTAATGGAGTTTATATGGTACATAACACTCGTAACACACAATCATCTTAAAAGGTCCCTTACAATGCAATACGATTTACTTTATTAGCTCATTATTAAATGGTAATGTGTAATAGAAAGCATCATAGCAGATTTAATACATGAGAATTTCCAACACCAAAATGGTTGTTCTCATTTTTTTAAAATCTAAATGTATTTAAATTTTTTTCGCTCCACCTTCTCTATTATTAAGCTATTTTTAACTTGTCTTTCAAGAAAAATATTTTGCATTAATCCCAAGTATGATATACTACAAACAAAAAAGGGAGGAGTGTGGTCTTGAAGGTCAAAAATAAAACTTGGAACAATCTGCTGGCACCTCTTCCATGGAGTTGCTACTGGAAACATCATAATGCATACAGATATTCCAGACTGAATCACTGTTTGTAGGTTTTTTGACCCCATTAAGGGTTTATCTCTATATTCATTTCACACTCGTACAATGAAATACAAAGTGCAATACAATCAGTTTAATCCTAATTGTAGTTCACTTTCACCCAAGCTGCCTTCCACTTTCAAATTCTCAACCAGTTCCTCCCTATTTGTCAAAATCAAATCTAGAACCGCTTCTTCCCCAGTAGCTTTCTTCACCTTCTGAACTAAATATATATGAGGGCCATCAAGCCCCCAGGAATGGTTTATCACTCATTGCAAAGTAGTACTTTCAGAGGAAGACCTGGTAGAGAGGATTTTGTTGCTGCTTAGGTTCAAGTATGGTACAAGAGGAAATCCTGGGTGTTTTAACAGGCGTGTTGTGATGTTTGGGGGTCACCCAGATCAGTAAGACATTTGGTCACTTCTAGCCTGATTTTGGGTACGCTTATGCTGTGCTACTATAGCTGAGAGCTCTGATAATAGTAGCAAGCTTTTACGCAAAAAAATCTAACATGCTTCCACCTGTCTAGTTACTCCTTTCAGAGTGACTCCAACAGCCCTTCTGGTCCTGAGTCTCCTCAGATTAATCCCCCAAATTCTTAACTACCTTGCATTCCCTTCTGCTTTGTCACCCCCTATGATGTAAAACCTGTTCCCAGTTATCTGTCCACTTGGGGCCACCCACCCAGATTGTACAACAGAAACCTGCTTAGGATAAAAATAACAAAAGGTTTATTTAATAGAAAAACCATGGTTTTAAAGATGAAATAATAAGGAAAAGCAAACACATACAAGGTACACAGAAAATAATAATAAAGATGCAACCTATATTAGCTAAATTCCCTTCTCTAACAAGTTACCTATTGCCTTTGAACAGTTTTCAAGTGTGCTGTTTATCAGAGAGGATGTGGTACTAGCAGCTAACTGAGCTCAGGTCAAGATCTCAAGGCAGTGTTAAGTGTTCCAATTCACTTGTCTGTTAAATGTTAACATTATTCCCTGCCATTGTCTGTAACCAGCTGAATGCTATTTACATTGTTTATGTATCCTGTATGATGTATATTAATGCAACTAAATTAACCTGCTGTTGTGATGTCCTTTTTCATGTCTGTATCCTGTGCTTAATTAAACTTAAATCAAATGATGTATTAGCATTTAGATGATTTAATTAATGTACAAAAACTAATGAAATGCTAATGTTGTCTTTATTTACCTGAAACTTGTTGATTTACCTGTAGACTATTTTACTTTTCATAGTCTGAATGGCCTTTACAAAATACATTGTCTTTGAATGGCTGTTGATTATTAAACAATGATGATCACAAACTATCTGCATTTGCTATTCAGCGAAGCCCATGCAGAGAAGATGCCTGTCAGCTTGCTAGCTTATTTCAACCATAAAGGGGTAGCCTTGGGAGCAATCCTTACCTCTGATCCATCTGAATGCTGACAGGGAGGCTCCAGGTGTCAGATTGATATGACCCAGTAAGGCCATTCTTATGTTCTAAGGTCCATCTAGCCCAGTATCCTGTCTTCCAACAGTGGCCAGTGCCAGGTGCCCCAGTGGGAATGGACAGAACAGATAATCATGAAATGATCCAACCCCTGTTGCCCATTCCCAGCTTCTGGCAAACAGAGGCTAGAGACGCCATCCCTACCCATCCTGACTAATAGCCATTGATGGACCTATCCTCCATGAATTTACCTAGTTCTTTTTTGAACCCTGTTATAGTCTTGGCCTTCACAACATCCTCTGGCAAGGAGTTCCACAGGTTGACTGGGCATTATGTGAAAAAATAATTCCTTTTGTTAATTTCATTGGTGACCCCTAGTTCTTGTGTTACGAGGAGTAAATAACACTTCCTTATGTACTTTCTCCACACCAGTCATGATTGTATAGACCTTTATCATATCCCCCTTTAGTCGTCTTTTATCCAAGCTAAACTCCCAGTCTTATTAGTCTCTCCTCATATGGCAAACGCTCATACCCCTAATAACTTTTGTTGCCCTTTTCTGAACCTTTTCCAATTCCAATATATCTGTTTTGAGATGTGATGACCATGTCTGCATGCAGTATTCAGGATGTGGGTGTACCATGGATTTATATAAAGGCAATGTGATATTTTCTGTCTTCTTATCTATCTCTTTTTTAATGATTCCCAACATTCTATTCACTTTTTTGATGGCCACTGCAAATTGAGTGGATGTTTTCAGAGAACTCTTTCATGAGTGCTAACAGCTAATTTAAACCATATCACAGGGGTCAGCAACCTCTGGCACATGGCTCACCAGGGTAAGCACCCTGGCAGGCCAGACAAGTTTGTTTACCTGCCACCTTTGCAGGTTCGGCCAATTGCAGCTCCCACTGGCCGTGATTAACCACTCCGGGCCAATGGGGGCGACGGGAAGTCACGGCCAACACATCCATTGGTCTGCACCACTTCCTGCCACCCCCATTGGCCCGGAGTGGCGATCAGCTGAACGTGCTGATGCAGCAGGTAAACAAACTGGCCCAGGCCACTAGGGTGCTTACCTTGGCGAGCCGCATACCAGAGGTTGCCGACCCCTGCCATATCATTTTATATGTATAGTTGGGATTATATTTTCCAGTGTGCATTACTTTGCATTTATCCACATTAAATTTCATCTGCCATTTTTTTGCCCAGTCACCCAGTTTTGAGAGGTCCTTTTGTAGCTCTTCGCAGTCTGCCTGGGACTTAACTATCTTGAATAGTTTTGTACCATCTGCAAATTTTGCCACCTCACTGTTAATCCTTTTTCCAGATCATTTATGAATAGGACTGGGCCCAGTACAGACCCCTGGGGGAAACCACTATTTATTGCTCTCCATTCTGAAAACTGGCCATTAATTCCTACTCTTTGTTTTCTATCTTTTAACCACTTACTGGTCCATGAAAGGGCCTTCCTCCTTATCTCATGACTGCTTACTTTGCTTAAGAGCCTTTAATGAGGGACCTTGTCAAAGGCTTTCTGAAAATCTAAATACATTATATCCACTGAATCCCCCTTGTCCACATGCTTGCTGACCCCTTCAAAGAATTCCAGTAGATTGGTGAGGAATGATTTCCCTTTACAAAAACCACATTGACTCTTCCCCCACAAATTATGTTCTTCTACGTGTCTGACAATTTTGTTCTTTATTATAGTTTCAACCAGTTTGCTGGGAACTGAAGGCAGGTTTACTGGCCTGTAATTGCTGGGGTCATCTCTGGATCCCTTTTTAAAAATTGGCGTCACATTAGCTATCCTCCAGCCATTTGGTACAGAAGTTGATTTAAATGATAAGTTACAGACTACAGTTAGTAGTCCTGCAATTTCACACTTGAGTTCCTTCAGAGCTCTTGGGTGAATAACATCTGGTTCTGGTGACTTATTACTGTAGTTTATCAATTTGTTTCAAAACCTCCCATAATGACACCTCAATCTAGGACAGTTCCTCAGATTTGTCACTTAAAAAGAAGTCAGATAGGGGTCCAAAAAAGCCATTTTGGGGAAGCTCTGAGAGAATTTTTGAAGAGACTCTGAGTCTGGCAGATTGCTACATCTCTGCTTTTATTTTGAACCTACAAATTCTAATTTACCTGTAATGTATTTTATTTGCTTTAACCTTGCTATAACTCTCATTATTTTTTCTAATTAATAAATCTTTAGTTTTAGTTTACTATAGGATTGGCTACAGTGTTGTCTTTAGTGAAACTAGGGTAACTGACTGGCCCTTTGGGGTTGGAAGTAAACTAATTTTGGTTTTAATAACCTTTCATCATAAATTCCAGTTTGTGTGGGTGGTAAAGAGAAGTTACAGATCATAAAAGGACTGTCTGTGGCTCCATGGTAAAACCAATATTGTGATCCAAGAGAACATCGGTTCCTGGCTTGGTGAAATCTAATGATAGAATATACCACCTGTCTGAGGTGTCTACCCTGTTTTCTGAAAATCTGACCGGAGTTTGGCACCATTGCAGAGGGAATCTAGTATTTCATGGACCACACCCAGTTTAGATGCATGCCTTCCATTTTTTGATAGCCTTAGCTTCAAAATCCTTCTTTTCAGTTACAGTGTCCTTCCATTAACTTTAATCGTCCACCATTGCCTTTCTATGGGTCTTCCTGTGCTGGGTGCTTGGAATTAATTTTGTGCAAATAACTAGCCTGGGAAGTGCCCCTCCCTGTCTGATTGCTGTGAGGTAATGTAGTTGCACCCTTGTAACAATTATAGTGTTCTACACAGCTATACGTGCATAAATTCAAAACCATAGTCTGCATATGTATCTCCTAATGACCATCAAGTTCATTACACTACACACTTTAATAAAAGATCTTACTTGACATATTTATACACAGTAACATTGTATATAACACATTGATTCAATTACTTATTCTTTGGGGTTCAGACTCCCATTCTATCCTTAGGAAGTTTGGACCCTGATTGAGACACGGGAAGTAACTGTCCCACTCTCCTCAGCACTGGTGAGGCCATTTTTGGGTGCCACATTTTAAGAAAGATGTGGGCAAACTGGAGAGGGTCCACAGAAAGGCAACAAAAATGATGATAGGCCTTAGAAAATTGATTTATGAGAAAGGGCTTAAAAAAACCTGGATATGTTAAGGCTTAAGAAAAGACTGATAAGTCTTCAGCTTCATTAACGGCTGTTGTAAAAAGGATGGTGACTAACTGTTCTCCATATCCACTGAAGGTAGGACAATAAGTAATGGGCTTAAGCTGTAGCAAGGGAGATTTAGGCTAGACTTAAGGAAAATCTTTCTAGCTATAAGAATATTGGGATAGGCTATCAAAGAAGGTTGTGGAATCCCTGTCACTGGAGGTTTTTAAAAACAGGCAATCGCCTGTCAAGGATGGTCTAGGTATACATGGTTCTGCCTCAGCATGGCGAGGATGGACTGGATGACCTGTTGAGGTCCTTTCCAACTACATTTCTATGATTCCATAGCTCAGGCCATGGAGTTTCACCCAGTAATTCCTACATCAAACCCATAACTTTTAATTGTGATAACGCGTATCTTTTAGAAAAGCACCTAGTCTTGATTTAGACTCCAAATGTCAGGGAATCCACTACCTGTGAGGCAGGCCAGATTCTCTGGCCTGACTGGTAAGACCGACATTGACATTCAGCTTTTGTAAGGTGGTTGTTAAAGCTTGATTTAACCTTTAATGCAAACTTTTATTAATATGCTTTTATTTTTAAGATCTAGCTACCACTGCTACAAATCTTTCAATGGAAGTTTCTAAGAAGCACTGTATTAAAAGAAATGTCTATTTCTTTTTGTGTTGTAGTATAACTGGACTGTAGTTAGCCTCCTACTGTGGGTGGTGTTAAGGAGATTAATTGTTTTTAAAAATTAACCAAATTTTGCTGAACATTTTTCATGTTTATGTGGAACTGACAAAATTCTTACATTTGCTGGTGTTCAATATTGAGAAGTGAGGAACTGCAGAACTCCAAAACAAAAAAATCCAAAGGGCAAAGTATTTTTATAATCTACAAGCAAGGCCTAGAAATTGTGAATATCATTCAACCCACTGAAAAAACTATTGCCACATCCAGACAGAAAAGTAATAAGTCAAGTTGATTAAAAAACAAAGTAAAGTGTAATTGTGACAGAATGCACCCAGGTTTACAAGCTATACACTATTACAACAATCTTTGTACAAAGTATGCCTTTTTAAGGTATCATTTAAAAACTCATAATTTAGTCATGAGTATCATCCTGATGAACTATGTGTGGCAACATTGTATGTGAAGTTAGATTCTACTGTATGGTATTATTAACACCTTACAAACAGAAGTTGGCAAACAAGTGTGTCTCAAACAAAGGGATGCTCTGCTTAATTTGCATCTAAGCAGTAAACAGAATCATCAAGGAAGAAGGGAAACAAAAGAAGCTCAAATACATGAGGAAAAAGCAGCAGGGAACATCCATCCTCA
The DNA here is from genome assembly GCF_025201925.1 of Gopherus flavomarginatus. Taxonomy (NCBI): domain Eukaryota; kingdom Metazoa; phylum Chordata; order Testudines; family Testudinidae; genus Gopherus; species Gopherus flavomarginatus. The sequence continues at coordinate 7,321,746 of NC_066629.1, read as the reverse complement.
TAGACTTTTGGTCTCCTGGTGCCCAGCTAGAAATTTTTTTCAAGAGCGGGATTGAAACTATAAAGAGGAGGAACAAACAGCTCAAGCCACCCGCACCCCCCGCCCTCTGCCCCATACCACCACCCATTGATTCACTGCACCTGAAGTGACGAAGTAAGTAGTCGTTGGACTGGGGATAGGGTTCTGACCTAAGAAGTTTGGTCAGTAAGACTGCTGAAAGCCTGTGGTAATGAATTGAACATAATTTGTTATGATATGTGCCAATTGCATTTTAGCTTTATTTTTTCTTGTAATCACTTCTGACTTCTATGCCTCATTACTTGTACTCACTTAAAATCTATCTCTTTGTAGGTAATAAACTTGTTTTGTTGTTTTATCTAATCCAATGTGTTTAAATTGAAGTGTCTGGGAAACTCCATTTACGGTGGTAAGTTGTGCTCATATTATTCCTATTAAAGAAATAACAGACTCCATATAAACTTGTACTGTCCCAGAGACATACATTTCTGGGAGAAAATGTAAGACTGGTGGTGTGTTGGGGTCACCCTGTGGTATAACAAAGGCTGGTGAGAGCCAGAGTGTAACCCAAGTGTGGCTGGCAGGCTGCAGTTACACACAAACTCAGGGTGTGGCTTGCATGCTCAAAGGCTGTTTATGAGCCACGTGGGAGCTACTTCAGCAAGGCATTGTAAGGCACCCAAGGTGTCATGGTATAATTCCCCACTCTGAACCTTAGCATCCAAAAGATGGGGTACCAGCATGAATTCCTCTAAGCTCAATTACCAGCTTAGAACCTGTAGCGCTGCCACCAACCAGGAATTCCAGTGCCTGGTACACTCCGGTCCCCACAAAATCCCGCCCAGGGACCCCCAAGACCCAGACCCTCTGGATCTTAACACAAGGAAAGTAAACCCTTTCCCTCACATTTGCCTCTCCCAGGCTTCCCCTCCCTGGGTTACCCTGGAAGATCACTGTGTGATTCAAACTCCTTGAATCACAAAACAGAGAGGACAATTCACCTTCCTCCCTCCTTCTCTTTCCCCCTCCCAGACTCTTCCTGAGAGAAAGTAATACTGGCACAGAGAGAAATCAGCCTCTCTCTCCCTCTTCCCTCCTTTCTCCCCACCAATTCCCTGGTGAATCCAGACCCAGTCCCCTGGGGTCTCACCAGAATAAAAAAACAATTAGGTTCTTAAACAAGAAAAGCTTTTAATTAAAGAAAGAAAAAACAGTAAAAATTATCTTTGTAAATTTAAGACGGAATAAGTACAGGGTCTTTCAGCTATAGACACTGGGAACACCCTCCCAGCCTAAGTATACAAGTAGAAATTTAAAATCTTTTCAGCAAAATACCAGTTTGAACTCCTTTCAGTCAAGTGCACATTTGAACTCCTTCCAACCAAATACACATTTGCAAATAAAGAAAACAACCATAAGCCTAACTCGCTTTATCTACCTAGTACTCACTAGTCTGAACTTATAAGAGCCTGTATTGGAGAGATTGGAGAGAAACCAGGTTGCACATCTGCTCCCTCTGAGCCCCCAGAGTGAACAACAACCAAAACTAACAGCACAACACAAAAACTTCCCTCCCTCAAGATTTGAAAGTATCCTGTCCTCTGATTGGTCCTCTGGTCAGGTGACAGCCAGGCTCACTGTTCTTGTTAACTCTTTCCAGGCAAAGAGATATGAAGCACTTCTGTTCTATTAACTCTTACTTTTCTGTTTATGACACAAGGTTACGGAGCAAGGGTGGCACAACTGCTCCTTAGTCTAAATTGTACCCTGCTATGTCACAGTAATCATACAAAGGGTCTTGCTTTATTTCAGAAATAAATTTCAGAAATAGCTAGCGGCAGTCTGGTGTTTCAGTGTTAAAGTATTAATCTGATGTTTCAATATCAAAAGATCCTACTTTAGTACTGAAACATCAGCCTATCTGCTGCTGTTGTGCTTCTTGTCAAAATAAGTAAAGCCAGGTTTTTGTTACATTTTAACTCGTACCTGGATTGTCTTTTGGGTATAGAGGAAATTTGTAGGAGGAGATTACCTTTAGTTTTATTTCCTTAGACTTTTTATATTTGGCATAAATTTTATATCCATGTTTTCAACAAATATAGTGCTTGCAAGCAAACCTCCTAACAGATCGCTGTAATGCAATGGTTTTATGTTTATTTTAAGATGATTTTAATGCTGTGATATCTGGCCATGCTGTTTCTTATGGAAAGAGGAAAAAAGAAGGAAAAAAACATAATGAAAGATGCTGTTGGGGAAACTTTTTCCTGTTCACTGGCTTGTGACAAGCATTTTCCAGATAGGCCGTCAGTGGAGAAAAAGAAAGCGGAACAGTGCAGCTTGCAGGATTTGTTGTAACAGAACACCTGACATACAGATGGGCTAAAGCAATTTAATGTAAAATCTATGGTGGTGTAGTTTCTTGGTCAGCTACAAGGGCAGTTCTGTTGCACAAATAACTAACTGCACAAAGTATCAGTTATCTTTTAAGTTGCTTTTGATAAGAGAATATTTAGAACAATTTAATAAAGAAAACTACACCAAAACAGCTCCTTGTCCACTCCACGCACACACACACTCTCCTAATAGGCTCAGATCCAGCTTTTTTCCTTTCCCAGGATCATACAATCCAAAAGGCAACTGATCCAGTGCAGGCCTACTAAGCAAGGAGAATATGCGGTGTGAACCCATGCAAGGGGTACAGATGTCCTTATGTGCTTTGGAGAAGTATTTTATGGAAGTTTTATCAGTTCTATTCCTTTCAGGGAGTTAGAAACAGCAGCCACTGCACAACATGAAATCAATTAAATCAGAGTTGTGCATACACATCTGACACTGTTCTGTCAGAAATCAACAGTAGACCTTGCTATTTAGCTGTTGGTCAAGCATCTTGAAATATGTGTAAATGTTTAGATCTCGGATATTTATAAAACGAAAGGGTATGATTTTTTCACTTTCCTGTGATTAGTGTATTCATGTATACACATGCAAAGTGGGCGTCAAAATTATTTTACGCCTACTCTGCACTCATTTAAATGACTACACAACTAGTAGGGCAGCAGATAATCAGGTGTAATGTCACTTGTCATCTGTAACAACTGGAAGCATTTGACTAAGGATGGTGGGAAAGGCAAAATTCTGTGACTAGTGATTTGTTTTCAAATAAATAACATTTCTACTTTTTTAGCTCTATCCTCCAAAGTATTGGCAACCCCCCAGCTTTGTGTCATCTGCAAACTTGATCACTATGCTTACTATACCTACAGCCAAGTTGTTAATAAAAACCAGACCTAGAACAGATCCCTGTGGAATCCTACTTGAGATCTCCCTCTAATCTGACATCATTCCATTAATAGTTACTCTTTTTTTGCAGTTGTTTAACCAATTATATATCCACTTAATGGTAGTTCTGTCAAGCCCACATTTCTCCAGCGTATTTATCAGAATGTCATGTGTAACTGGGTCAAAAGCCTTGCTGAAGTCCAGGTATATTTTGTGCATTGCATTCTCCCTATCCAGCAGATCAGCCACCCTATCGAAGAAGGAGATCCAGCTGGTTTGGCATGATTGTCCTTAGTAAATCCATGCTGGCTTCTAGTGATTACCCCTTCATCTTCCAGATATTCACAAACTGAATGTTTCATTCCTTGCTCTAGTGACTTCCCAGGTATGCAAGTCAGGCTGGCTGGTCTGTAGTTTCCTGGCTCTTTTTTTCCCCTATTGAAGGATGGACATTATGTTAGCCCTTCTCCAGTCTTCTGGGACTTCTCCTGTCATCCATGAGTTTGTAAATATTATTTCTAGTGGCTCTGAGATTTCTTTAGCTAATTCCTTCAGTACCCTCAGGTTAATAGCATCTGGCCTCACTGATTTAAATTCATTCACATCGATTAGAAGATCTCTGTCATGTTCTTTACTTAACCCAATCTGCATCCCTTCCCCTTCATTGTCTATGGTAACTTTGCTAGTCATTCGGTAACATGTTCTTATTTTTGCGAGAAGATGGAAACAAAGTAGGCATTGAGCAGCTTTGCTTTCCTATCATCTTCTGATACCAGCTCACCTTCTCCATTGAGCAGTGGACCCACACCATCCTTGATCTTTCTTGTTTGTCTGACATATCTGTAGAACGCCTAACTGTTGTCTCTAACATTCCTTGCCAGCTGTAACTCATTCTTTGCCTTGCTTTCCTGATTTTCCCCCTATGCGCTTGTGCTGTTTCCATATTTACTTTCTTTGTGACATGCCCTTCCTTCCATTTCCTGTATGTATCTCTTTTGGGTTTTAGGTAGCTAAAAAGCTTCTTGTGCAGCCACATTGGCCTCCTGTAGTTTTTCTTCTTTTCCCTCTGCATCAGAATAGCTTGATACTGAGCCTCTAGTATTACATCTTTTAAGAACTGCCAGCTCCCTTCAACTACTTTTCTTCCTAATTGGTCTTCCCATGGGACTTTGCCTACTATTTCTCTGAGGCGGCTGAAATCTGTCTTCCTGAAGTCCTTATTTTGCTGTTCTCATGTCCTCCTTTCCTTAAGATCTTGAATTCTATCAGGTTGTGATGACTTCTTCCCAAGTTCCTGACCACCTTCACTTTCACAACTAATTCAGCCCTATTGGTCAAAATGGACTACTTGTTTCCTCAACTTTCTGAATCAGTAAGCTGTCCCCTGTACATGTTAAGAATTTGCAGAACGTATGATGTTTTGCTGCAGTCATCTTCCAACAGATATCAATCAAGGAAGTTAAAATCCCCCATTAATACTAGCTCCTGTGTGTTAGCTAATCTTGTTACTTCCTTGTAGAATGACCCATCTGTTTCCTATTTCTGATTTGGTGGTCTATAATAGACCCACACCCTAGCATCGCTACTGTTCTTTTCCCTTCTTATTGTCACCCAGAGACTCTCAGTAGGTCTGTTGCTCACTTCCCTTTGGCCCTCGCAGCAAGTGTACACATTCTTGATGTACAGTGCAAGACCTCCTCTTTTTTTCCCCTTGGACAAGCCATATCCCTCAGTGCTGGTACTCCAATCATGGGAATTGTTTTATCAGTTCTCTGTGATGCCAATTAAGTCATAATTTTCTTCATATACCATGACTTCCAGTTCATCCTGCTCGTTCCCTATACTCCTTACATTTGTATACAGGTATCAAAGATATTTTGCAGACTGCCCTGTTGTTTTTCTTTTTGCCTTTTTAATACAGCTGTGATTCCTAGAACCTTCTCCAGAAATTAGCCCCTTCCCCTTGTCTTCACTACTAGAGCCTTCATTAGGTCAGCTTGCAGCCATTGCAGTAATTACTGCACTGATGCATGTCCACGCTACCCTCCTTGGGTCAGTGGTGCGCATCTTCACCAGGAGTGCCCTCACCAACCTGCGAGGGGCAGTGTGGGGAGCTGAGAGCCCAGTCTCTCAGCTCAGCTGGCAGCTTCCTGCTGGGAGCCCAGCTACACAAAAGGCTCCCAGTGGGATTCCCCGCTTCCCATTCTCTGTTCCCCATGGGGAGCTAGGAGGAAGTTGTCTGGGGCTTCTCACCCTGGGGGGCAGGGTCCACCTGCCTCCGCATTTTGATTCCATCCCTCTTTCTCCTCCCCACTGGAAGCTGGGCAGCCTTGTCAATTTCTTGGCTCTGAGCCAGGAAATTGACAAGACAGGCCCCAGCTCCCACCTGGGAGTGGGGGAAAGGTGGGGAAGCAGCCTGGGCTTCTTGCCCCGGCTCCCTATGTGTAGACACTGCGTCACCCTAACTACACTGATGTACGTCCTACACCTCTCATGGAGGTGGAGTTATTATGTCTCTGTAGTAGTGCTCTTACATCGGCCGGAGCAAGACTGTAGTAAAGACACTCACATAATTAGGTCAACGTAAGCTGCCTTTCATCAACCGAACTGTGTAGTGTAGACCAGCCCTCTGAGTATGACTGTGAAAATACAGTGGGTTGCAGCCTGCTGTGCATATACATGTTACATGCATTTGTGTAATGTTGGACAAATTCAACTTCATTGATAAATTGCTATGTGCTCGTCTCTGTTGTATTTAGTGACAACAACATACTTTATCAATAGCATTTTAGTCGCTTTTGATGTGTTTCTATAACTGTAATTTAATGTCAGTATAGTGATAATAAAAGAACCGTCCTGTTTTTAACGCATCCCTTTAGAAAGATATATTTGCAGAAAAAAAAGAAGAGGCAGGAAGAAACAGTGAGTCAACACAGGATACCATCTGTTTTCTCACATAGTGTTCTGTATCCATGTTACATGAAAAATGATCAACTATTTAAATAAAAATATTAATCAGACAGGTGGATTGAACTGTCCTTTTGCATAGGGTCAATGGGGGGATATGCTTGCTCTTTATAGGGGGGATATGCTTGCTCTTTATAAATATATCAGAGGGATTAATATTAGGGAGGGAGAGGAATTATTTAAGCTTAGTACCAATGTAGACACAAGAACAAATGGGTATAAACTGGACACTAGGAAGTTTAGACTTGAAATTAGACGAAGGTTTCTAACCATAGAGGAGTGAAGTTCTGGAACAGCCTTCCAAGGGGAGTAGTGGGGGCAAAAGACATATCTGGCTTTAAGACTAAGCTTGATAAGTTTATGGAAGGGATGGTATGATGGGATAGCTTAATTTTGGCAATTGATCTTTGATTATCAGCAGATAAGTATGCCCAGTGGTCGGTGATGGGATGTTGGATGGGATGGGATCTGAGTTACTGCAGAGAATTCTTTTCTGAGTGCTGGCTGGTGAGTCTTGCCCACATGCTCAGGGTTTAGCTGATCGCCATATTTGGGGTCAGGAGGGAATTTTCCTCTGGGGCGGATTGGCAGAGGCCCTGGAGGTTTTTCGCCTTCCTCTGCAGCGTGGGGCATGGGTCACTTGCTGGTGGATTCTCTGCAGCTTGCTGTCTTCAAACCACAATTTGAAGACTTCAATAACTCGGACATAGGTTAGGGGTTTGTTATAGACATGGATGGGTAGGGTTCTGTGGCCTGCTTTGTGCTGGGAGTCGGACTAGATGATCACATTGGTCCCTTCTGACCCTGTAGTCTATGAGTTAATGATTTAATTAATGATATTAGTAAAATTCCATTCCATTTTAGTTACTGAACTAGCTTTTTTAAGGTTTTTTTTGCTTTGATCAAGTCTACCCAACAAAAAAGTTTCATGTATATATGCTGATTAGAAAAATGATATACTTGCTGCATTTGTTTTAATCCTTTGAAAATATCATGGGGTGGTGAACTAACTGAAAAGAACACCTATAACACGGATGAGGCTAAGCTATTTCCTTTGCTAGAACAATTCTGAGGAGAATCAAGTTCCAGGAGCCCAAAGTGCATGCACAATCATATTTTGAACTCCTGTACAGAGGCGCTGACTTCTTCTGGTGCCGGTGGGTGCTCAAACCCTCCTCTGCCCCTTGTCCCTCCCAGACTCCATCCCTGCCCACCCCCTCCTGCCCCCCTTCCAACACCTTCCTCAAAGTCTCCCCCAACTCCACCTCTTCCCTGCCTCCTCCCTGAGCGCACCACATTCCTGCTCCTCCCCCTCCTCCCAGACCTTGCTACAGCTGTTTGAAGGCAGCAAGTACTGGGAGGGAGGAAGAAACAGAGACAAAGATGCTCAGGGGAGGAGGAGGAGGTGAGGTGGTGGGGCGGGAGGGGGAGCTTGGCTGAAGGTGGGTGCAGAGTACCCACAATTTTTTCCCTTTGGGTGCTCCAGCCCCGGAGCACCCCTGGCGTCGGTGCCTATGCTCCTGTATAATCTCTAGTGAGTGGTGACTCATGTGGATGAAGTTTATTTTGTGGTCACAGCTTGGAAGTGTTCTACCATAGGTTTTTTCCTAACCTGGTCCCTATTGTGCATATGTAACCCACACACCTTCTCGGTGTGTGTTCTGTCCCATCTAGTGGCACTGAGACATCTTAGAGAGAAAGATAAAAATGAGTGTGCTCTGCAATCTTAGCTAATAGCTAGTTGGCTTTTAGCTCATGTGGTAGAGGCTCAGGCACTAAGCTCCAGAAATCCCAGGTTCAATCCCACTTGAAGACAACTGGTGTCTGTTGGTGTTACACATGCACGCACCCATATGTATGAATCAACTTTCAGGATTGGGGCCCCAGTTTCAACCACTGTGAACACTTGGTAAGTTTGCACCATAACAGATTTATTAATCACATGCCTAAATACCTTTAGAACCTTGTCAAATCTTCAGTTATGTGCACAAAGAATCAGAACGTATTTTATACACATTAGTTCTTTGAGAATTAATTTTGTGACATGGAATTAAAGAGCAGAAGGAAAATAAATTAATGGGAGAAAAAGAATCAAAAGTTTGATTTCTGTCAACACTCAAAAAAATTGGATAATTTGTATTGTTATTTTCATGGAATGCCAGTATAATAATCAAATTGCAGATCTTGAAGAGCTTTTCAGTTCCAGTGTTAATGCGGTTGACACGCTGTCCATTGGGATGTTCAACCTCAATCTAGATAAGAACTATGTGATTATCTTACAAATCTTGTGTGTAACTTCAGTATGAATGCTTTCAAAAGAAGAACTTAAAGGTCAGTTGAAAACTGCACTGTGTAGAAACAAGTATGTTCACTAGAAGGTAATCAATAAAGTCACTTTAGAGACATTCTGTTGGATCAACCAAGCACAAAACATCTGCGCTGGAGGTAACAGCTGTTGTACTACCATTGAACAAAACCATAAAATGTCACTCTCATTTGGCTTTGCTAATGAGTGAAAATGGCTGCACTAAGGGGGCAGTCTATAATGATCAGTTATCACAGAAGCCTGATAGGAGAGGTGGAGTTTGTGTGTATAATTAAAATTACTCTCAAATTTGAAAATAATATAAAAATGAAAAGACATGTACAGCTGAAAGTGTTTTCTTTTAGATACAATTTATTTTGCAGCTAAGCTGAGAAACTGTTATGAAGTGTAACTTTCCATCTGTCCCTTTTATATAATTTCATTTTGTAATATAAAGTGGAAAGACTAGGTGGGAGGGCACTTTCAATTTTAAGTTTGAATTGCAACTAGTTTCTACTTCCTTAAAATGTGCTTTTGGCCATATAGTTTTTAAAAAAGATAGTAATCTCTTTTGCACTAATTTCAAAAGTTTTTCATATAAAGAATGACAAAAAGAATGATGATTCAGCATGTTAACTTAGTATAGAATTATTCTTTGAAAAAATGATTCAGCTGACCAGTGCCTATGCATATCCACAGCTATAATGGTTTTAGTGACAAAATAAATTTTACTCCTTCTCACTCCGGTTAACACTACTGTGATTTTTATTACTAATTTGTATTAACATGGTGCCTAGGAGTCCTAGTCATGGACCAGTACCCCATTGTGTTAGGCACTGTACAAACACAGAACAAAGATTCGATTTTGACAAATAGGGAGGAACTGGTTGAGAATTTGAAAGTGGAAGGCAGCTTAGGTGAAAGTGATCATGAAAGGACTGATTCTAAGGAATGGTAAGAGGGAAAACAGCATAATAAAAAATGGATTTCAAGAAGGCAGACTTTAGCAAACTCAGGGAGTTGGTAGATAAGTTTTCCATGGAAAACAAGTCTAAAAGGAAAAACTGTTCAAGAGAGTTGGCAGTTTTTCAAAAAGACTTTATTAAGAGCACAAGAGAAAACTATCCCACTGTGCAGAAAATATAGGAAGAATGGCAAAAGGCGACTCTGGCTTACCAAAAGATCTTCAGTTATCTGAAACTCAGAAAAGACTCCAACAAAAAGTGGAAACTAGGTCAAATTACAAAAGATTAACATAAAGAAACAGCACACACATGTAGGGACAAAATTAGAGAGGCCAAGGTACAAAACAAGATTAAACTAGCTAGAGACATAAAGGGTAACAAGAAAATATTCTAAAAATACATTAGAAGAAAGAAGAAACTAAGGACAGGGTAGGCCTATTGCTCAATGAGGGTGGAAAAACAATAATAGAACATGTGGAAATGACAGAAGTGCTAAATGACTTTTTAGTTTCAGTTTTCACCAAAAAAATTCATAGCAATTGGACAGCCAACTTAATGAATGCCAGTGAAAATGATGTAGGATCAGAGGCTAAAATAGGGAAAGAAAAAGTTAAAAATTACTTAGACAAGTTAGAGACAATGGATTTCAGGAAGGCGGATTTTGGTAAGCTCAGAGAGCTGATAGGTAAGGTCCCATGGGAATCAAGACTGAGGGGAAAAACAACTGAGGAGAGTTGGCAGTTTTTCAAAGGGACACTATTAAGGGCCCAAAAGCAAGCTATTCCGATGGTTAGGAAAGATAGAAAATGTGACAAAAGACCACCTTGGCTTAACCACGAGATCTTGCGTGACCTACAAAATAAAAAGGCGTCATATAAAAAATGGAAACTAGGTCAGATTACAAAGGACGAATATAGGCAAATAACACAGGAATGCAGAGGCAAGATTAGAAAGGCAAAGGCACAAAATGATCTCAAACTAGCTATGGGAATAAAGGGAAACAAGAAGACTTTTTATCAATACATTAGAAGCAAGAGGAAAACCAGGGACAGGGTAGGCCCACTGCTCAGTGAGGAGGGGCAAACAGTAACGGGAGACTTGGAAATGGCAGAGATGCTTAATGACTTCTTTGTTTCGGTCTTCACTGAGAAGTCTGAAGGAATGTCTAATATAGTGAATGCTTACGGGAAGAGGGTAGGTTTAGAAGATAAAATAAAAAAAGAGCAAGTAAAAAATCACTTAGAAAAGTTAGATGCCTGCAAGTCACCAGGGCCTGATGAAATGCATCCTAGAATACTCAAGGAGTTAATAGAGGAGGTATCTGAGCCTCTAGCTATTATCTTTGGGAAATCATGGGAGACGGGGGAGATTCCAGAAGACTAGAAGGGGGCAAATATAGTGCCCATCTATAAAAAGGGAAATAAAAACAACCCAGGAAACTACAGACCAGTTAGTTTAACTTCTGTGCCAGGGAAGATAATGGAGCAAGTAATTAAAGAAATCATCTGCAAACACTTGGAAGGTGGTAAGGTGATAGAGAATAGCCAGCATGGATTTGTAAAGAACAAATCATGTCAAACTAATCTGATAGCATTCTTTGATAGGATAACGAGCCTTGTGGATAAGGGAGAAGCGGCGGATGTGATATACCTAGACTTTAGTAAGGCATTTGATACGGTCTCGCATGATATTCTTATAGATAAACTAGGGAAGTACAATTTAGATGGGGCTACTATAAGGTGGGTGAATAACTGGCTGGATAACCGTACTCAGAGAGTAGTTATTAATGGCTCCCAATCCTGCTGGAAATAAATAACCAGTGGGGTTCCGCAGGGGTCTGTTTTGGGACCAGCTCTGTTCAATATCTTCATCAACGATTTAGATGTTGGCATAGAAAGTATGCTTATTAAGTTTGCGGACGATACCAAACTGGGAGGGATTGCAACTGCTTTGGAGGACAGGGTCAAAATTCAAAATGATCTGGACAAGTTGGAGAAATGGTCTGAGGTAAACAGGATGAAGTTCAATAAAGATAAATGCAAAGTGCTCCACTTAGGAAGGAACAATCAGTTTCACACATACAGAATGGGAAGAGACTGTCTAGGAAGGAGTATGGCAGAAAGAGATCTAGGGGTCATAGTAGACCACAAGCTTAATATGAGTCAATAGTGTGATACTGTTGCAAAAAAAGCAAACGTGATTCTGGGATGCATTAACAGATGTGATGTAAACAAGACACGAGAAGTCATTCTTCCACTTTACTCTGCGCTGGTTAGGCCTCAACTGGAGTATTGTGTCCAGTTCTGGGCACTGCATTTCAAGAAAGATGTGGAGAAATTGGAGAGGGTCCAGAGAAGAGCAACAAGAATGATTAAAGGTCTTGAGAACATGACCTATGAAGGAAGGCTGAAGGAATTGGGTTTGTTTAGTTTGGAAAAGAGAAGACTGAGAGGGGACATGATAGCAGTTTTCAGGTATCTAAAAGGGTGTCATCAGGAGGAGGGAGAAAACTTGTTCACCTTAGCCTCCAATGATAGAACAAGAAGCAATGGGCTTAAACTGCAGCAAGGGAGATTTAGGTTGGACATTAGGAAAAAGTTCCTAACCGTCAGGGTAGTTAAACACTGGAATAGATTGCCTAGGGAAGATGTGGAATCTCCATCTCTGGAGATATTTAAGATTAGGTTAGATAAATGTCTATTAGGGATGGTCTAGACAGTATTTGGTCCTGCCATGAGGGCAGGGGACTGGACTCGATGACCTCTCGAGGTCCCTTCCAGTCCTAGAGTCTATGAGAGTCTATGAGATGTCTTCAAGTCACCAGGGCCTAATAAAATACATCCTAGAATACTCAAGATGCTGAGGAGATATCTGAGCCACTTGTGATTATCTTCAAAAAGTCATGGAAGAGGGGAGAGATTCCAGAGGACTGGAAAAAGGCAAATATAGTGGAAATCTATAAAAAGGGGAATAAGGACAACCCAGGGAATTACAGACAATCAGCTTAACTTCTGTATCTGTAAAGATAATAGAGCAAATAATTAAGCAATTAATTTGTAAACAGCTAGAAGATAACAAGGTGATAAGTAAAAGTCAGCATGGATTTGTCAAGAACAAAGTGTGTCAAACAACCTGTGACATTCTGTACCTCAGGGGAACACCCAGCACCCTGATGTTCATCCTTATAAAATGATTGTGTGATATCTAATGCAAAGTTTGTCATGTTGGGTGTCTTCGGAAGGCTCTTGATGCACTGAGTATGGTTGTTATAGTGATGTTATAGTAATTGTTGTTACAGTAATGTTATAGGTTGTAGTTTCATGTATATAGTTCTGAGGCTGAAAATGTGTCCTCATGGCTTAAAACAGGTCCAGGCAAAACTCTTCACGAGCAGAGGGGCAGTTCACACCTCATCAGGGCATGTATGGGACAAACCCAGCCCAGCCTCACAGGAACAAAGGACACTGGCCGAGGCAGCAACAAAGGATCTGTTGGACTCTCGAGTGAGTCACCTCCCCTTCCTTTGGTCAGTTTGGAACTACGATGAGGTAATGCTCACCTGACTCGGGGGGGGGCAAAGCTAAGAGGGAAGAAAGGACATGATAAAAGGGAGAGATGTTTGCTATGCTTTTCCTCTCTTTTCCACCTCCATCTACAAATATCATCACCAAGCGACTGAAGCACTGAACAAAGGGGAGAGCCTGGCTGAAGGGCAACCAGCCAGCCTGTGAAGAGAATCGTCTAAGTTTGTATGTGCATTGAAAGTGTTAAGATCATCTTAGAATGAGTTTTGATTTTATTTCATTTGGCCAAATCTGACTTGTTGTGCTTTGACTTAGAATCGTTTAAAATCTGTCTTTGTAGTGAATAAATTTGTTTGTCTATTGTTCATGAAGCAGTGCATTTGGTTTGAAGTGTGTCAGAGAATCCCCTTGGAATAACAAGCCTGGTGCATATCAATTTCTTCGTTAAATTGAGGAACTTATATAAGCTTGCAGCGTCCAGCAGGCATAACTGGACACGGCAAGATGGAGGTTCCTAGGGTTGTATCTGGGACTGCAGATATTGGCTAGTGTCATTCGATTGCACAATCCAAGAAGCAGCTTACATGCCAGAGGCTGTGCGTGACCAGCCCAGGAGTGGGGGTTCTCACAGCAGAGCTGGGTCCATCTGGCTCCCAGAGTCAAGGATTGGAGTGACCTAGCAGATCACCAGTCCAGATAACACCAGGGGAACGTAAAACCAACCTAATAGCTTTCTTTGACAGGGTAAGAAGCCTTACAGATAGAGGGGAAGTGGCAGATGTGGCATATCTTGACTTTAGTAAGGCTTTTGATACAGTCTCACATGACTTTCTCATAAACAAACTAGGGAAATAGGACCTAGATGGAGCTATTATAAGATGGGTGCATAACTGGTTGGAAAAGTGTTCCCAGGGAGTAGTTATCAGTGGTTCCCAGTCATGCTGGAAGGGCATATAATGTGGGGTTCCTCAGGGATCAATTCTTTTTCTGTTCAATATCTTCATCAATAACTTGGCATAGAGAGTACACTTATAAAGTTTGCGGACAATACCAAGCTGAGAGGGGTTGCAAGTGCTTTGGAGGCTAGGGTTAAAATTTGAAATGGTCTGAAATAATGAAGGATGAAATTCAATAAGGACAAATGCAAAATACTCCACTTAGGAAGGAACGATCAGTTGGACACATACAAAATGGGCAATGACTGCCTAGGAAGGAGCACTGCAAAAAGGGATCTGGGGGTCATAGTAGATCACAAGCTCAGTATGAATCAACTGTCTAACACTGCTGCAAAAAAAGCAAATATTATTCTGGGAGGCATTAGCAGGAGTGTTGCAAGCAAGACACCAGCAGTAATTCTTCCACTCTACTATGTGCTGATTAGTCCTCAAATGGAGTATTGTGTCCAGTTCTGGGTGCCATATTTCAGGAAAGATGAGGACTAATTGGAGACAGTCCAGAGGAGAGCAACAAAAATGATTAAAGGTCTAGAAAACATGACCCATAAGGGAAGTCTGAGAAAATTGGGTTTGTTTAGTCTAGACAAGAGAAGACTGAGGGGGGCATGATAATAGCTTATAAGTACATAAAAGGAATGAGGAGAGAGAAAAATTATTTTCCTTAAAGTGGGAGGACAGAGCAAGAAGCAATGGGCTTAAATTGCAGCCAGGACAGTTTAAGTTGGAATTAGGAAAAACTTCTTAACTATCAGGAGAGTTAAGCACTGGAATAAGTTGCTTAGAGAGGTTGTAGAACCTCCATCATTGGAAATTTTTAAAAGCAGGTTAGACAAACACCTGTCAGGGATGGTCTAGATCAGGGTTCCCAAACTTGGTTTGGGGCCTGTTCAGGGTAAGCCCCCGGCGAGCTATGAGACATTTTGTTTACCTGAGCATCCACAGGTATGGCCACTCACAGCTCCCAGTGACCGTGGTTCACCATTCCTGGCCACTAGGAGCTGCAGGAAGTGGTGGTCCGGCCCATGTCACTTCTCGCAGCTCCCATTGGCCAGGAATGGTGAACCAGTCAACTGGTCTAGATAATACTTAGTCCTGCCATGAGTGCAGGGAACTGGACTAGAAGACTTCTCAAAGTCCCTTCCAGTCCTATGATTCTATGAAAAAGATGGTACCTGCCCCAAAGGGGCGTATAATTTAAGAGACAACAGGTGATACAGACTGATATGATAGTACAGGATGAGGGAGACAATACTGATCAGCATGATAGGCAGTGATCTCTGTACTTCTGCAACTTAAATGTTCTCAAGTTATTGTAAGCATCATGAAAAATGATCATTTTAAGGAGGAATTTGAAGGTGATTGTCACTAATTAGAGCAAATGCACATGTGTTTCCCCTCACTGGTTCAGTGAGGGCACCTATGGCAATTTAAAACCCATGCTTTAATCCAAAAATCTTCTTGGTTGTCTCTGGAGAATCCAGTGTGAATGAGTACATGCACATCTCCTCATGGAAGATGGAAGTTGCTTCAAAGCTTAACTGAGTAATTTCATTAGCATCACTCCCTCTCTACTTGAAATAGTGTATACAACATACACTGTAGCAAGGCCTGGCCGGGAGGAGCCCATGCTATTAAGCTTCCCAGGGACTGATGGCCCCGATCAGGTAGGACCAGAGGGGGAGATAGGAAGTAGCCCGGGGGCAGCTGACCCCAGTCAGACTGCAAGTATGCCGGAACCAATGTCAGTGTGTTTCGGTCAGGATTCCCCACTGACCGTTGACAGCGTTAACTGCTGCTAGGGTCCTGGGCTGGAACGCAGTGGAGTAGGTGGGCCTGCGTTCCCCCTGCCCACCCTACCCCGGTGGCAGAATCCCCCTCTCCCCAGCCTAAGGAGGCCATCAATGCCTGAACTAATAACTGCTTGACCCTGAGTCACAAGGGTCTGAGCTAGTGTACCTGTGGGTTTGGTCCCCCGCCCGAACCAAGGGCTGGGCCCCCTTTGACTGTGCCACTGCTCGGTCCTCTCTACATGGCCTGAGCTGCCTGAACTCATAACTTCTTGGCCCTGAGTCACAAGGGTCTGAGCTAGTGTACCTGTGGGTTTGGTGCCCCGCCCGAACCAAGGGCTGGGCCCCCTTTGACTGTGCCACTGCTCGGTCCTGTCTACAGGGCCTGAGCTGCCTGAACTGATAACTGCTTGGCCCTGAGTCACAAGGGTCTGAGCTAGGGTACCTGTGGGTTTGGTGCCCCACCCGAACCAAGGGCTTGGCCGCCTTTGACTGTGCCACTGCTCAGTCCTGTCTACAGGGCCTGAGCTGCCTGAACTGATAACTGCTTGGCCCTGAGTCACAAGGGTCTGAGCTAGTGTACCTGTGGGTTTGGTGCCCCGCCCGAACCAAGGGCTGGGCCCTCTTTGACTGTGCCGATGTTCAGTCCTGCCTACAGGATCCGAGCTGCCCGAACTGTTGACCGTTCAACCTCGAGGGCAGAGGCCCTCAGACGACGCGTAGCGAGGCAGTGTGGCTCCCCTCCTCCCCAGGAAGGGTCGAGCCCCGGCCGCGCACCATCACAACACACAATTACCTTTTTAATACATTGCTTCTGAACACTGTAGTCCCTAATTCAGTAAGGATTAATTTAACTCAATAAAGCTGGTCTTAATTCCAAAAGGCTTGTACAGTATATTGTCAGTCTGTCACAGTGATAATCAGGTAGCTTTATGGATATTTACAGGGAGAGCCTTCTAAGCGTATGGGGCAGCATGGGAGAAAACATGAAGATGTTTGTTTGCAAATTTAACTAGTGGTCAGTGGAGGCTGGCGAAATCTCTCTCTCTCTTTTTCTCTCAAATTGAAACTATTCCACTGTATATAAATAAATAATCATTGGAGCAGGGGAATTGAGTGATGGTTTTCCTACTTCCCCGGTGGGGACCCTAACCAGCAGGCTATAAAGTCATTCTCACTTACTCTCTCTGGCCCAATGACTATTTAAATACTTATACAAAGTGAACATCTTCAACAGAAGAGATTGAGGGAGACCCACATCTGAACCTCCCATAGCTCAGTGGCATGGCCATTCTTCTCAAGAGTGGGAGACTCCCTGTTTCAATCCCTTCTAAGCTGAGACAGGCATTGAATTTGAGTTTCCCATATCCCAAGTGAGTGTTCTATTCTATGTATGGTTCTACACCACGCTCATCATCATAGCCTCTGAGCATAGATTTATCCTGAGCAAGGACGTGAAACACTGAACAAAACATGAATTCACAGAGCCTTGTAAATATGCAAAATATGAAGATATTAGAGAAAAGAAAGTAGGGAAGTTAGCAACATGTGACAGACAGCGTGTATGTGGTGTTTGAATAGCTCATGGTCTGTATGGAGACCAGTTCCCAGAAAATAATGAACCAGTCATAGGGTGCATGACCAAGAATAAAGGGCACATGTGGCAGGTTGTTTTAGAATGTGTTTATAAGCTAATTAATGATATTGTACTTGGAGTGTGGTATGCCCTTGGCTTTAGTCTAATCAACTCAGCATAGCTTTGCTGGATGCCGAATAAAGGAATCTGAGTGATGAAATGAGAGTTAAACTAAATTCTTGGGGAACCAAGTGGAAAAGGTCTCGGGAAACCCCAGCACTGGGTGCCTTTCAGCAGTGCATTAAGCAATGTGACTAAACATCTGTCATGTGTTTCTTCTCTCAACTTCTCCCCAGAGGGAGAAGCATGTGTAGTGGAGTTTCTTGTCTTGGTAGTTTTTTTTTATTTGTTAAACATGTTGCTATGTGTTTCTATTGGAGAAAACAAGATCAAAGAAATGTGCTTTGCCCTTGGAGCAGAAAGTGGTGAGGTTTGTGATGGCCCTTAGTTCCTGGAGGACTTCATTCCACAATCTTGGATCAGTCCCCAGAGAAAGTGTTGTCACATGCACAATGGGCCCTACTCTTATTGCTGAGCGTTCCACTGTGCCAGAGGAGGGAAGTTGTCAACAACAGTCTTTGTCCTAGAGTTTTAGATAGTCTTTTAGGTAACAGGGCTCAGGCCATGGAATACATTGAAGATAAGATCAAAATCTTGAACTTTATTTGATATTCTTTGGGGAGCCAGCGTGGAGTGTAGAGGACGGGCATGATGTGTGCACGGTAGCCTGTGTTGCTGAGAAGATGTGCTGAAGTGTTTTGTAGTAGCTGGAACGTCATAAGCATTGAAAGTTTCATGCCCAGCTATTCTGTACTGTTGTAGAGTTGATGAAGGCATGAATGACTGAGGCCAGGTCTTTGTCCACCAGGATGCGATGGAGGCTCCTAGCCTACTGGAGAAGATAGAAAACCTGTTACTTGCAGCCACTGCAAGGTGAAAGCTCAGCATTAGTGAGGACTCCAGGAGTATTCTTAGGCTATGGACTGAACTGACCAAGTGTGGATGTGGATTTTCAATCAAAGGAGGCTGCAAACTCCTTAGAATCCTTTTCTCTGTCCACCGGTGTCATCTCTATTTTTCTTAGGTTCAGCTTCAGCCAGCTGTTATTTAGCTACTGGGCTAAACTTTATAAGGGAAGCACGACCACCATTACCACGTCTGGCTGGATTTTGAATGGGGCCCAATCCAGTAGGGGCACTCAGAGCATGCCCTGCAGTAAGGTAGGTGCTCCTCTGCCTATCTTCCCCCTGGTCTGTAGATCACACTGATAGATAGGTGTCTGGCTGTATAGAGTGAGGGAGTAATGTGCATGCCCAGGGGGAGAAATTTAGGTGCCTAGGGAATTCTTTTTAGCAGAAATATAGGTGTAGAATGAATTTAGCCATGTACCACGTTAGGTGGGAGCCGAGTGGGGGTTTTGCGGATTGGAATGATGTTTAGAGCTGGGGTTTAGATGCCCAAGCACCTTTGTGGATGTGGGTCCTGGAGCCTACCCAGATGAACTTAAAAGCTCATGGATCCCGTGTGTGGGACAAAATACAGAATTCTGGTGAATGCTTAGCAGGGAGAGATTGACCAGAATTGTAGTGTGTGTGAACACATGTGTATCAACAACCTTTTACCCTCTGATTAAATGCCAGCATAAATGATTTGTGTGAAAGATATGTTAGGACTCTTAGTTTCTCTCCTCAAGATCATGATGCCAAAAATTATTGTTTATGTTACATCCATTGATGGGCACTTCTGAAAATTATCCCCATACTCTATGACCAGGAATAGCCTCAATCCCATTTTCAAAAGTGATTCAAGCATTAGGAGCCATTGACTTTCACTGAAACCAAGGCTCATGTGTGCCTAAGTCATTTTTGAAAATGGAAATTAGTTTTGCTCATGGAATAATAATATTGGCACTTATCATTGATGTCAGTTGTGCATACATATTGCAGGAAAAATATGGTCCTTATGCAGGCAACAACATATCATCAGCCTAAGCACTTTGCAGTAGGAATTAGGCATCATGTAGGAGGGGCCTGTACTGTGCTGCCTTATCACTACATATCAGTTATTTCGTTTCACATTTTAGTTCCTTTAGAATTCTTTTGTTCTGGAGATTTAATGCGCTCATTTTTCTCAAGATGCTTTCTGGTCTCTTCCTTAGAGACTTCAGAGCCAGATCCTCATACATGCTCTGGCCCTATTGTGCCACTGTAGGAATTATTATTATTGACCCACAAGAAGTACCACCAATACTCATTTTATTTCAGTGGTGGGTATGGAGCTCTTATGTAATCTAAGAATACTGATCTATAAAGATTTTGTGAATACTGTATGGGATCTGGTCAGTGAGTTAGACTTTCCTGGATGACTGTATTCTTCTTTCGTATGGATTGGTAGGTAGCAATAATTACAAATTTATATTTAAGTTTGATAGCCAGCACATTGCTGCAGCAGTGAGACAGTGAATGACCTTCAGGCCCCCGGCAAAAGAACAAAGGGGACATTCAGATATGCTGGTCTCCATGGTTTGTGCCTGGTGACCACAGTCGCATACAGGTGTTTGCCTCATTTTCCATTTAAAGAGGGTTTGTCCACACCTCCCATGGGATGTCCCGATGTGATTCAATCTGCACCAGTCTTCCCTACATAAATCAAAACCAGTGGTTCCTCAACAGGATCAACAACGAGCTGTTTGTTCTGTGTGATCAAAGTGCTCCATGTGACTCTCCATTGAGCCTCAGCATCAAAGTTGTGTGTAAGGATATTGATACAGTTCCATAGAGGGTTGCAGGATTTTAATCTTGTCTTTGGTGGGTTCTGCAGGTCATGATGTAGTGGGATCCTCATATTTCCACTGACATGATTAAGAAAATGAGATGTTGAGCAGCTCTTCTAATCTGTGGAGGCTAGATGTGCAATAGGACTGAAAGCCAGTCAACTGGAGTAGATTTGAGTGTCCCCGACACTACGCCCATAGCATTTTTGGTTGAGTGTCAAGGAGTTTAGTTTCAGAGTGATAGCCGTGCTAGTCTGTATCAGCAAAAAAAACTGGGAGTACTTGTGGCACCTTAGAGGCTAACAAATTTATTTGAGCATAAACTTTCGTGGGCTAGTACTTATTCTAATTGCTCTAAGGGTGCGGCTATACGTTTACTAGAGCAGCAGGCTAGACTTACAGAACGTAGAAAAAGAAGGGATATTGTTGACACTCTGCTGCATGGTGCTAACACTGCAGCGTCAGCCTGGACTATATATAAAACGCAGGAACATGAAAGTCATCTGGGACAATTAGACCAGGCTCAGGGGTTTATTTCCGGGGCTCAAATTACTGAGGAGAAGGCCGGTATAGGCGCACTCCACACTATTTCGGCACTAAGCGTTGTTACCCAGAATCTACTTACACAAATGGTTCACCAGGTTGCTACATCAGGTAAGGCATTGCAGTGGGACCAAGCGTGTTCAGAAGTACAGGACTGTCTCAATACTATCCTTTTCTCCTTACGCAAGGACCTTGAACAGCAGCGCTGGCCCACTGCCCTTACTAATACATCGGGTATACCCCTCGATTTGTGGCCATGGAGGCTTACGTGGAAGTTCTCTACATGGAGATGTTGGCGCTCACAATGTTCCTTCCGGGCTTATGGACCCGTGAAAGGATTTTGGGCCCCCACTTACCGCATCCTTCCAGGCCCTTGGGGTGGTTGTTTGTGGGACTGGGTAATTCATCGAGATGTTTGGGAAATTAAACCCCCTGGCGGTCCCAACCGCTTCTTAATTGGTGCCCTGGCTATAACCCCTGACCTTTGGATAGGTCTAGGTGATCTTTGGACCTACTGGCCTTTACAGCCCCCACAGCTGCAGTGTTCCAGAAAACTACACCCAGGGGAGGTAGTAACTGTTCATCATCGAGTATGTTGGGAAGGTCTTGGTACTTTACAAGACCTAGCCTCCCATGACCTACTATCTGCTATCAGCAGTTGCGTTCATGTTAATTCCTCAATCATACACGATGTGGCTTTTAATCTCCACACCAGCTCAGGTACTCACAACATTTACTGGCCCGCAGAAAAGGATTATCAGGTTTATCTAAAATTTCGGGTTCCCTTCAACTGGACCTCTGTTGTGCCCGACCGATTCCACTCATTGTTATCCCTCCTACCAGACATTCGATCCATTTCACATTTACAAACCCAAATTCACTATTTAGAAACTGTTTACCAGGAAGCTTTGAACGCTCTTCAAACGGTTCATTTAGTCTCTACCCTCTGTGTTAAAGGTGATGTTCTGTGTCAGTTCACAAAAAGTTTTCAGTCACCCCAAAAACACCCTTGGTATGTATGGCTTCTTTTCACCATTGGTACAATTGCCTTTGTATGTATTTGCTGTTGGTGTTGCTGTAATTGCTTGTCACATTGTACTTGCCCTAGTACAACTTCCCGTTCTTATCTCCCACCACAACTGGTCTCTATTAACCCTGTTAGACCTGAATCATATTTCACACCCACCAATGCCAGTGATGATATTTGTGTTACTTTCAGGGCCAACCTCCCTGCTAGCGTTCAAACTCCCTCCAACACTCCCCAGGAAGGTAATCCAGACCAAGAAACAGTGGATCAGCAACTAATTGAACAAATCGCACAGGAACTCATAAATATTTCCGACATTGATGAAGTGTTTGCTGCTGTGGGGGACCCATTAGCAGCAAACAAAGGAGGGAATTGATAAAGAAAGCTGACCCCAGGCCCAAAAGCCGGGTCTTAATCAAGCTAATAATTATATCAAGGCCTTAGTCCTCAATTATACTAACACGTAGCAAAGTAAGAAAAGTTGATTTTCCACTAACCCTCCTGAGGCTCACTCTCTGATTTTACTGCACACTATTATCATAACGCTATTTAATGTTGCTAAATAAGTAAATGCTGCTATATGGGGTTATACTGACATAAAGTCCCTGAAATAACCCATCCATCACTGCCAAAAGATTAACAGCTGTCGGGTCATTATAGTTTATCAAATAGCTCATGCAAGCATAAAAGATAACCCCTAATAACTTGGCCAAAAGAACAAACAAGTATTTTTGGACCCAAGTTCCTCAAAATTTGCTTGACAAAACAGCTGCTCAAACCGCAAGAGAAGGATAACCGGGGTGCCAAGGTCTTGGCGATAGAAGGAGCTTCCTAAAAGGAAGTACAAAGGAACAGCTTGGCCAGTTTTAGCTCTTTTTGCAATAATTGTTTTGAGAACATGTCATGTATCACCCAAATAAGGTAATGACAGATGTACAAGCTCATGTGATAATTTGCGGTTTTAGGCTTTATAAACACAGGTATCTCTGCTGTAAGGTAGAGCGACTTCCCCTTGCTAGGGGGCTTTGTCGTCTCTCCCTGCATATATGCTTGTATTCTCTGATTAATCAATAAAGGAGCCTCAGGCTGTCTGATCAACTCAACTCGTTGGTGGTCCTTTCCACGACAGAGTAACAATAGGGGGGAAAAAATTAGCATGGGGAAACATCATAGAACCTAATCACATCAATCACACTATCAGAAGCTTATTCACCTGCACATCTACCAATGTGATATATGCCATCATGAGCCAGCAATGCCCCTCTGCCATGTACATTGGCCAAACCAGACAGTCTCTATGCAAAAACAAAATGGACACAAATCAGACGTCAAGAATTATAACATTCAAAAACCAGTTAGAGAACACTTCAACCTCCCTGGTCACTCAATTACAGATCTCAATGATGCAATACTCCAACAAAAATACTTCAAAAACAGACTCCAATGAGAAACTGCAGAATTGCAATTAATTTGCAAACTAGACATCATTAAATTAGGCTTGAATAAAGACTAGGAGCGGACGGGTCATTATACAAAGTAAAAACTGTTTCCCCATGCTAATTTTTCCCCTATTGTTACTCACACCTTCTTGTCAACTGTTGGAAATGAGACATTCTGATTATCACTACAATTTTTTTTCTCCTGCTGATAATAGCTTACCTAATAGCTCACCTTAATTAATTACTCTTGTTACAATTGGTATGGCAACACCCATTTTTTCATGTTCTCTGTGTATATATATCTTCCTACTAAATTTTCCACTGCATGCATCTGATGAAGTGGGTTTTAGCCCATGAAAGCTTATGCTCAAATAAATTTGTTAGTCTCAAAGGAGTTTAGTGTGATTGCTGTGACACCACACTCGTGCACAATATTCAGCTGCAGAATACACCAAGGAAATTGTTGCGGTTCATAAAGTCTGTGGACTGGAGCCTCATGATATTCCAGACAATTTTCTGATAAGCACAACTCAAGACCTGACCTATCTTGAGGTGTTGTGGAAAGGTCAAACTCCAGTCCAGTGTAATGCCAAGATATTTTGGATTAGCCTCATGACTGATGCTCTCACCGCAGAACTGCACATCGTTTGGTATTAACCATTTTATTCTTCATATGGAAAGCAGTAACCATGGTTTTTTGGGGGAGGGGGCAGCTAGGCCTAAGTTTTCGGTATTGGAAATAATCAGCCATTGTGCTAAGATCTCAGGTTAGGGTGCAGCTGATGGTATGGAGGATTGTATGCTGAACAGCTAGGGCAATATCATCCACATACATTAATTTC
This sequence comes from Gopherus flavomarginatus, assembly GCF_025201925.1. Classification (NCBI taxonomy): domain Eukaryota; kingdom Metazoa; phylum Chordata; order Testudines; family Testudinidae; genus Gopherus; species Gopherus flavomarginatus. The sequence continues at coordinate 7,297,685 of NC_066629.1, read as the reverse complement.
CTTGACTCTGTTCCTGGTATATCCCTGGTGTATAGATTAAAAGGTACTGGGATCAGGATAGAGCCCTGAGATATGCCCAAGTTAAGAGTTCTTGGTCTACTGATCTTGTCATTAAGGTGTACCTTAAAGCGATGGTCCCCAGTCATTGCCACCAGGAAGCGGATCGTTCGCTGGCAGTGAATGACTCAGGAGACCTTGAAGAGGAGGCCCTGACTCCAGACAGTGTCATATGCTGAGGACAGATCAACAAGGGCAATTCCTACCTTCAACTTATGTTGGAATCCTGCCTCAGTGTGGCCAGTAAGTGAAGCGACTTGGTCACAGCAGTTCTTCTTCAGGCGAAATCCTGCCTGCTCCACTGGGAGGATGTCTTTGATGCTATCAGACAGTCAAAGGAGCAGCACCCATTCCATGGGCCTTGCTGGTGGTTGAGAGAAGAGAGATGGGGCAGTAGCTGGCTGAGTCCTCTGGGAGTTTTCCAGGCTTCAGTAGGGCAACCACTGGTGCTTGTCGCCAGCTTGTTGGCATTTCTCCAGGTCTATGCATGGCAGTAAAAAGTGCCACCAGTCCTTCCTGTGCCCGGTTCCCCAGTTTCCTGAGAAACTTTAGAGGAATGCCATTAATCTCTGCAGCTTTCCAGCTTTTTGTTTCCAACAGCGTAACATTGATCTCCTCAACAGAATATGGAGAGAAGAGTGGGGATTCCTTCAGGCATTGTTGAAGGTTTCTGCGGAATTCTCACTGGACCTCCTGAGGTGTAATCTTGTCCGTTGGCATCTTGTTGTTAGAAGGAAAGGCACCAGCATTTGATGTCATGTTGCTGAGCATTGTGTTACTGACTGGGATCCTCAATGTTGCTGCAAAAGAGCCCATGTCTTACGGCTCAAAATCAGGGCTTTCAACAATCTCTTTCCTCTTTCCAGGTGCACCAAATTCAAGGACTCAAGCAGCGCAGTGGCATTATTTGGGTAGCTGCTCTTTTCATATTCCCTCAAGAGAGACTTCTTAGCAGTTGATTTTAGGATGTTTGTAAAATGACCAAAGTTTCTAGGTATCGGTTCAAACTGTAGGATTCGAGATTCTGTTTCTGAAGTGTAGGCAGGCCAGTCAGCCTTGTGGAAATGCCAGCGCAGGCTAATCTGGAGGATGATTGGCAGATGTTGGCTATGCGGAAAGTGACTCAGGATGGTTCTTGTTATGGCTAATGGGACATGGGCACTATTATGGGTCACAAAACACAGGTCAGGGTTGTGATCCGTTGTCCACCTTGTAGACCGAAAATATCCAGATTGCTTCAAATCATAGAGCAGGTGGAAGTCTTTGAGGGGGGCATTCTGTGATCTGCTCCCTGGCTGTGTCATTTGAGCAATATCCCCAGTCTTCATGACGGCTGTTAAAGTCGTCTATGTAGATGGCTGGATGACGAAGGGAAGGTAAGATGGGATCAGGCTCCATGATGCTGGATGTCTTGTGTGTATTTACTATAGTAATGACCCTAATTCTAGCTATGTTGATCTCTCTTCCACTGGTCAATGATTCTTCCAAAACTTCCACATCCTCTAATCCATTTCGCATGTACACTGCTAACCCATGTTTTGGATGGTTGACAGCAATGATTTTGATATAGCCATAGATTTTATGTCTGGCAGCTTTATCTTCTTCTTTCACTTGTGTTTCTTGAAGGGCACAATGTCAATGTGATAGTTGTTAAGGCAGGGTCCTCGAGAGGTAATCCGCTTTTTCCCTTGGCATCCCTTCTGCATTAAGTTGGTATATTCACAGGACTGGCCCAACTGTTCTTTTTTGGTCCTGAAAGGTTGGTTTCAGGAAGTATAATTGTTGCTATGTTCACTGGGAGGTCATTAAAATGACAGCCAGTGGCCCATTGACGACATTGGTATGTGGTGGATTTGCACAAAACACAGAGCAGAAAAAAACACCAGCACTTAACAGAAGCACCATGTGAAGGTTGCTGCCTTGCTCCCGATGACGATATTGATCTAACTTAATAGGGAGCTGCTGGATAAACAAGCAGGAAAGGAACATAATGATTCATAAATAGGAACATTGCAGCATACACTTGAAAGTGCTGGGAGTTAACAGATGAAAGGGTTGCAAATAGTTAAAGGGACTTGTTCTCTGAGAATAGAGATGATAAAAAAAACAACTGAGTAGCTCCTGAATGAGACAGAGTGAACTGGCTTGTGAGTTAGGGGAAAAGACTCTTACCCAGATCCTAGAGGTTTGGAGTGCCTGTAGGAAGCTCCTCATGTGGAACATAATAATACATCTGGCAAGCTAGACATGCATAGTTATAGGCTTTTAAGGTGTCTCTTCTCTGAAATGTTTTTATTCAAAGAAATACTTTACTTTTGGAAAGACTGGTCACTGGGTATCACTGATCACATCTCAAAGAAGGAAAAGAACTTCAGGTGCTGAACATATATCAGGCCTGCTGAGATAATCATGATTAGTGCCCAGGGACTGCAGCCCAAGGCTTGGTCTGAGTGAGGGAGAATCGTATGATTCCATCCCAAAGGAGGTGATGGCATGAGACCTGATGGGAGGTGCACTCACAATGACCAGTAGGGATTAGAGGTGCAGTTCACAAAGGAACTATGACAATAACTTTCTCTTAAATTACTGCTTTTTAAAAACAATTATTTGAATTGCTCCGAAGTGCACAAGACTAAACAAATGACTTAAATAATCATATTGCTGTAATCTTTGTCTTTCTGTTCCTCAGGTCTGCTTTACTATTTGCTGCCGTCACTATTGTGCCATGTCTAACATATAGATGCTAATACACTCTTCAGTGCAGGGCTAGGTCTTTCTATCTCTTCTGTAAAAGTTGCAGCACAATTTGAATGCTATAAAATGCTGGTTAGTTTAATTATATATAACAGCTGCGAATGCAGCAAAAGTTGTGAAAAGTGCTAAAGCTCAAGGGTTGTAGGAAGCACAAATAACTGTATTTCTAGACATTCTAGCCCTTTGTGCCTTCGAAAATGTCCTCTGAAACAATACAAAAAGACCACTGGGTAAGCAAATATTGTGGCTTAAAGAATAAACTAAAATCGTGGGCAGCAGTTGGAAACATCTGTGGCTGCTAATAGAAAAACTAATTTCACTATAAAAAGAGCAAGTCCAAGAGAAAAAGAAATGTCCTCGTACTACAAATGAGTTAAACAAAAGCACGTCAGTGTTCATCAGGGCTGTGGTAATGAAGAAACACTTAAGATGTTACTAGGTCCTTTTCAAACCCACTCATAAAATCGAGATAGCAAACAGAGCTGAATGACAGTCCTTAAAAATGAATAACAGTGAAATTAAGCAGTGGCTTTGGTTTTGTTGGATGGCAGTTTGATACCCTGTAACCCAGTATCAGTGACAGCAGCTAGCTCTTAATGAAGACAAAAGGCTTCCCAGGAATACCCAGTTGACATTTTAAGTTTCATAATAAATCAGCTCAAGGAATACAATTTCAAGTGAAAACCCAATTCAAATATCACTGCCAGTAGTTAATCCCTTAGCAATACCCAGTGGAGCAACATAACTAAATCTCAAAAGCACAAAATTAATGCCAAGCCATAACTCTTCATCTTTTGGGAAACTTAATGATAAAATGGAACCCATGGATGCTAAGGGAATGAAGGATTGAACCCACAGTCACTGAGTCATCAACCAGCATTCAAAGCCTTAATGACCCAGGCTGAAATGTGAGCTACAGATTTACGCAAATGACACATTTTGTTGAAAAATCAAAACCTGGAAAATTTCAACCAGCTTTAGGGTCAGATCCTCAGCTGGTGTAAATTGTCATGGTTGAGGACGTGCCCCTTAATCTAGATAGGCCCCCTTAGTATCTGAGCATCTGATCATCTTTGATTAATATATCCTCACAACACCCCCGTGAGGTAGGGAAGAACTATTATCCCCATTTTACAGGTGAGGCACAGAGGGGCTAGATTAATGGGAGTTAGGTGCCTACGTGTTTTTGAAAACCCCAGTAGGTGCCTATCTACCTCTTTAGGTGCCTAAATTCATTTAAAAATCTGACTCTAACTTATTCTAGGTCACATAAGAACATAAGAACCATCATACTGGATAAGACCAAAGGTCCATCTAGCCCAGTATCCTGTCTTCCAACACTTGCCAATGCCAGGTGCCCCAAATGGAATGAACAGAACAGGTAATCATCAAGTCATCCATCCCCTGTCACCCATTCCCAGCTTCTGGCAAACAGAGGGTACATCTTCACTACCGGCCATAGTGGTGGGCAGCAATCAATTTCTCAGGGATTGACATATTGCATCTCATCTAGACGCAATATATCGATACCCGAACGAGCTCCTGTCGACTCCGGAACTCCACCAATGTGAACGGCGGTAGTGGAGTCCACAGGGGGAGCCGCGGGCATCGATCCTGCGTCGTGAGGACGATAGGCAACTCGATCTAAGATACTTCGACTTCAGCTACTCTATTCACGTAGCTGAAGTTGCGGATCTCAGATCGATTACCCCCCCAGTGTAGACCAGCCCAGAGGCTGGGAACCCCATCCCCACCCACCCTGGATAATAGCCATTGATGGACCTATCCTCCATGAACTTATCTAGTTATTTTTTGAACACACAAGAAATCTGCTCACAGCAGGGACTTGAGCCCAGGCATCCAGCTTCCTTCCTGACCACTGTATCATTCCTCCTTAGGGATGTCTACACTGCAATTAGACACTTGCAACTAGTTCATGCTGGCTGACTTGGGCTTGGGCTGCTGGGCTGTTTAATTGAAGAACAGACTTTCAGGCTCAGGCTGGAGCCCAGCCTTAGGAGCCTGTCGGGGGGGTGGATTCCAGAGCTCAGACTGCAGCCTGAGCCTGGAAATCTACATTGCAATTAAACAGCCCCAAAGTCTGAGCCCCACAAGCCTGAGTCAGCTGGCACAGGCCAACTGTGGATTTGCACTGTAGATACACCCTTAGTGCCCAAAGCCTAAACAGAACCAGCAGGTTTCCTTTTCTTTTCTACATTTATCTATTAACATTTGTGTATGTGTATTCCTTTTATGCCTGTGTAAATCTCTGAAGAGCAGAATTAAGCTGTGACAACCAGTTTTAGTTTATATGTATAAAGGATGTGCACTATATTTAACTACTTCCAGCAAGGAATTGTTGTTGTGAAGGTCACTTTTACAGGGGATTTACCACTCTTCTCAGACAAAGGGATTTTTAATATTTTTTTCTTAAGTGACAGGTTGATTTCTCTCCCTTCCCCTTTGCTTGTGTATGCAGTTAATACTAAAAAAGATTTTTGTAAGGTTGCTTCACCCTTTTTCCTCTTAGTCCTTTTGCCATAGTAAAACATCAGGAAAACCGCAAAATGCTAGGTGCAATAAAACTAAGATTAAGATCAAATTGATTTAAATCTTCTATCCTACTGCAATACACCATACTAACGGATGGCATTTATAGAAATGACAATTCAGTACAGAGGAAGATAAAAAGGGTCAGAAGAGTGTATCCAAAAAGTCTTTTTTGCCTCTGGTTTTGTACATCTGCATCCACAATGTCTCTTTTAACATGTTGGATTATTGCGACAGAAAGATTGAGTATTAAAGTACAGTAGAACCCCGATTATCTGACCCTCCATCATCCATCTGTCTGTATTAACCAAACAACCAGCACCCCCGGGTCCAGAGGCTGGCGGTCTCTCCTGTGGCTACCAGAGGGTGCTACAGCCTTGCATTTTCCCATTCTCCAGTTTATCTACATTTTTGATTATCCCATCTGGGCCCAGTGCCAATTAGATAAGTTAAACGGACTTCTGCTGTTCTTGCATTTGAGAAAAGAGTATTTCCTTAGAAATGAAGGCATCACCAATAAAGCAGGATTGCACTTATAGTCATAATTGACCTTTTCTGTTTTTTTGTTCACTTCAAGTAGTCTGAAGTTGTGTATTGTTCTTTCTATTCATTCTTTATTAAAAATCGTACATTCTTTATGCTAAATCAGATACACTTAGAAAATAATCAAAATCTTCCTGTTAGTTTGCTGAAAGCAGCTTCTCTGAATCCTGTGGCACCTTATAGACTAACAGACGTTTGGAGCATGAGCTTTCGTGGGTGAATACCCACTTCGTCAGATGCATGTAGTGGAAATTTCCAGGGGCAGGTATATATATGCAGGCAAGCTTGAGATAATGAGGTAGTTCAATCAGGGAGGATGAGGCCCTATTCTAGCAGTTAAGGTGTGAAAACCAAGGGAGGAGAAACTGGTTCCGTAATTGGCAAGCCATTCACAGTCTTTGTTTAATCTTGAGCTGATGGTGTCACACAAACTTCGATGCCAACTCTGCCCACATATCTACACCAGCGACACCATCACAGGACCTAACCAGATCAGCCACACCATCACCGGTTCATTCACCTGCACATCCACCAATGTAATCTACGCCATCATATGCCAGCAATGCCCCTCTGCTATGCACATCGACCAAACTGGACAGTCGCTACGGAAAAGGATAAACGGACACAAATCAGATATTAGGAATGGCAATATACAAAGACCTGTAGGAGAACACTTCAACCTCCACGGCCACACTATAGCAGACCTTAAGGTGGCCATCCTGCAGCAAAAAAACTTCAGGACCAGACTTCAAAGAGAAACTGCTGAGCTTCAGTTCATCTGCAAATTTGACACCATCAGCTCAGGATTAAACAAAGACTGTGAATGGCTTGCCAATTACAGAACCAGTTTCTCCTCCCTTGGTTTTCACACCTCAACTGCTAGAACAGGGCCTCATCCTCCCTGATTGAACTACCTCATTATCTCAAGCTTGCCTGCATATATATACCTGCCCCTGGAAATTTCCACTACATGCATCTGACGAAGTGGGTATTCACCCACGAAAGCTCATGCTCCAAAACATCTGTTAGTCTATAAGGTGCCACAGGACTCTTTGCTGCTTCTACAGATCCAGACTAACACAGCTACCCCTCTGATGCTTCTCTGAATAACTCTCCTAGTGCCATCTTTATTATATAGAAACCAGACAAAGAGAAAGAGGCAATTCTTTAGCCAATTCCTTCTTAGGGCCCAAATCCTGCAAAGCATTTAACATGTGTTTAAAATTTAAACGTATAAGTAGTCCCTTTGAAACAGTGGGACTAAGCAGATGTTTAAAGATGAGCATGTGCTTAAGCATCTGTAGGACTGGGACCTAATGAACTCTAAAAAATAAACTTAACTTAAATTTTATAAATGACAGTGTGATGGTCTGTGTCTCTGTATTCAATTCTTGCACACTATTGTAATAATCCTTGTACAGAGCATGCCTTGTGAGGTGTTCAAAACCTCATAATTTGCTGATTATTGTTGTCCTGGTAATATATGTGTGGAAATATTGTATGTAAAATTATGAGTCCACTGTACGGTGTTACTAAAACATATTCCAAGTCTGGGGAGTGGTCAACCCAGTTTTTCAGAGACAAAGGGAACACTGATGCCTCGGCCAGGTGTAAACAAGGTCAAATGGGCCATCACTGGCTAAGTGGATATTCACTGGCAGGAAAAGGGACATGGGTGAAAAATTTGCACCTTAGCAAAAAACAGCATGGAGTCCCCATCCACACAGTCTGCCTGTTGCCATGTTCCCAGCTGAAGATGCAGCAAAGAGTCCTGTGGCACCTTATAGACTAACAGACGTTTTGGAGCATGAGCTTTCGTGGGTGAATACCCACTTCGTCAGATGCATGTAGTGGAAATTTCCAGGGGCAGGTATATATATGCAGGCAAGCTTGAGATAATGAGGTAGTTCAACCAGGGAGGATGAGGCCCTGTTCTAGCAGTTGAGGTGTGAAAACCAAGGGAGAAAAAACTGGTTTTGTAGTTGGCAAGCCATTCACAGTCTTTGTTTAATCCTGAGCTGATGGTGTCAAATTTGCAGATGAACTGAAGCTCAGCAGTTTCTCTTTGAAGTCTGGTCCTGAAGTCTTTTTTGCTGCAGGATGGCCACCTTAAGGTCTGCTATAGTGTGGCCGTGGAGGTTGAAGTGTTCTCCTACAGGTTTTTGTATATTGCCATTCCTAATATCTGATTTGTGTCCATTTATCCTTTTCCGTAGCGACTGTCCAGTTTGGCCGATGTACATAGCAGAGGGGCATTGCTGACATATGATGGTATAGATTACATTGGTGGATGTGCAGGTGAATGAACCGGTGATGGTGTGGCTGATCTGGTTAGGTCCTGTGATGGTGTCGCTGGTGTAGATATGTGGGCAGAGTTGGCATCGAAGATGTTTCTCAAAGGAGAGAGAGGACTACAAAAAGGAGGGGCAGACACCCCAATGGATCTCTCCCTTTCTCTCTGCCGGTGGCATTCATGACACCTGAAGAACAAAAGAAGCAGCACTGGCCAGGCAGGATCCTGAGTGAAGGACGTTCAGCCAGTAGAACTTCTAAAATGTGGTGAGAGAAGCTGTGCTTTGGATTAACTCCAGTTTTTGTTAAATTAGGAATTAATTGAATTTAACTTTTATTTTCTCTTAACCATTTCTTTCTTCTATACCTCATTACTTGTATTCACTTAAAATCTCTCTATAGTTAATAGACTTATTTTATTTTATCTAATCCAGTGGGTTTAAATTGAAGTGTTTGGGAAAATCCATTTGAGATAACAAGATTTGTGCATATCGTTTCCTTTAATAAAATGATGGACTTTATATGATTTTGTTTTGTCCAGGAGAAGGTTGGGCAGTACAAGATATACACTTTTGGGGGGAAAAGTCTGGGACTGGAAGTATGTAGGGGTCACCCTGCAATAAACAAATCCAATATGCATCTGGCAGGCTGCAACTCACACAGACATAGCTGGGAATAATTTGCATGCTGGAGGCTGCTTGTGAGCAGACCAGGCAGACTTCTTAGCAACCACTTAAGTTTTGAAGAGCCAAGGACTGGAAAAGAGCTAGGAACCAGAAGATCAAAAAGACTATCCCAGTTTAAAAAGGGGTCCTCCTATCTCTTGAGTTTAGGTAGTTATTCAGGGGGAACCTGACTCAGATACTGATGAGGTATCTGCATAAATTAGGCCTGCATAGGTTACCATCCGGGAATGGTAACCTGTTGCTTAGCAAGATATACATGTTGTGACAGAATGCAGCCCTGTATTCATACCCTGTGCACCACTGCAATAATCTTTGTACAAAATATGCATTGTGAGGTATCACTGGAAAACTAATAACTCACTGGTCAATAACATAATAGTGAAGTGTATGTAGCAACATTGTATGTGAACTTATGAAAATAAGTTGCAATCACGACTGAAATGTGGCTAATGGAGAAGTCTGGGAAGGGGATAAACCTGTTTGTCTTGGAGAAAGGACAAGCTCTTACTTCTAGTCAGGTGTCATCAAAGTTGATGATGGACAATCAGCTATCAAGTGACCATTCTTTCCCAAGGAATTGAGGCAGGAACCAACTGATAGGCATTTTAATAAATAATGGCATGGAATTTCTTTCACTATGAGGTGAGATTCCATGACTCCATGCTTATCCTCAGGAAAATGCATTTCAAAGGGGGACTGGACTATAAAGTGAGGGGCAAAAACACCCATGGTTTCTCTCCCTCTTTCACCTAAGAAGACAAAATAAACAGCCATTTTGACTTGGAGAGAGATTTTGACCTGAAATTTGGTCAGCCCTGTTGCTGAGAGCATGTGGTAAGAATTTTATCTTGAACTAAGTCTAAGTTAAGTTTTAACACTAGAAAGCATTTTATCTTTAATGCCTGGTACTTGTAATCACTTAAAATCTCTCTTTTGTAGTTAAATAAATGTGTTTTATTCTTTAATCAAAACTAATCCAGTGTTTGTGGTTCAACTGGACTGCGTAATCATAGAATCATAGAATATTAGGGCTGGAAGGGACCTCAGGAGGTATCTAGTCCTATCCCCTGCTCAAAGCAGGATCAATCCCCAACTAACTCATCCCAGCCAGGCCTTTGTCAAGCCTGACCTTAAAAACCTCTAAGGAAGGAGATTCCACCACCTGCTTAGGTGATAACTCCATTAACAGTAGCAAACTGTTGGGATATCATTCCCTTAGAGGGCAACAGACCTAAAATATCTGAACTGACCAGGAGAAGGCTGGACACAGGTTTTAAGGAAGATTCAGAATAGGTAGGGTTGGGGTCACTCTGCAGGTAGTAACCAAGGCTGCTGAGGTCAGCCTTGCTGGCAGGCAGCAGCTATACACAGAAACTCGGGTGTGACTTGCATGCTGTTTGTGATGAGTCCAGGTTAGGAGCTATAGCAACAAAGCATTCTGAGGAATCCCAAGTTGCAGGACTCGTAATGAAACAGCACCTCACTAGTCTAGATTGCACCCCAGAATATCATACATGTAGATAGTTGTTTTAAAATTCTTTTTCTCCAAGAATTTTGTTCCTGTTGCTAAAATATTTTGTTATAATAAGGCTGTCTGATCATTGCAGCCCACTGGTCAGATCTCCTGAAGAAATGAATGGCAGGTGGATGAACTCAGCTGGACCTACTGGGTCAGCATGGTGGATACAGAGGGTACTATAGCCCAAGACCTGGTGGCAGAAATCATGGGATTGTACTGTAAGAAAGGTAGAGGCATAAGGCCTAGCATCTGGGGGGGGGGGGCAGAGAGTTTCAGGGTACACTCAGAGACCAGAAAGAGGACAGAGGTGGAGCTAGTCCTGTAACCATGAGTAGTCCACTTAAATTTGTAAGTTGGACCAATCATCAACTATTTTGCAGATAATTGTCTCAGTGCCTGTACTTGCACTTCAAGGCCACTGTGACATGATTTGGCAATGATTAACTATCTATGGGTAGAGAGTGGTACTACGGAAAAGGATGTGGGGTTTATAGCGGATCACAAATTCAATAACGGTGCTGTTATAGAAAAAGCACAGGTAATTGTGGCATGCATTAAGAGTCTCATATGTAAGATGTGGAAGTAACTGTTCTGCTCTGCTCGGCACAGATGAGGCCTCAGTTGGATTTGGCGTCCAGCTTTGGGCACCACACTTTAAGAAAGATGTGAACAAATTAGGGAGCGGGTCCAGAGGAAGATAACAAAAATGATAAAAGTTTCAGAAAACATGACCTATGTGGAAAGGTTGGATCTGTTTCTTCAAGAGAAGAGAAGGCTTCAAATATGTAAAAAGTTGTCATGACAAGGACAGTGATCAATTGTTCATGTCCACTGAGGGTAGGACAAGAAATAATCAGCTTAGTTGGCAGCATGGGAGATTTAGGTTAGATATTAAGAAAACTTTCTAATTATAAGGATAATTAAGCACTAGAACAAGTTACCATGGGAGATTGTGCAATCCATGTGCTTGGAGGCGTATAAGAGGTTAGAGATTATGGTTTAGCAATAAAATGCATATAGAGAATAATGAAAGAGCTCTCCAAAGTCGGGGCCTAAGAGACCATAAGGATAGTGGAGATGTAAATGGAGAGAAAAGGGAGGTGTGAGAGAAAGAAGAATGAGAAGAGTTTACATTTTGGGGAGGCCCAGTTTGAAATGACAGCTGGATTACTGCTTGAGATGTGAGATGGGATGCAGGGGAAAGAAGATTGGAGAAAAGAAGTGGATTTTGGCAATCATCAGCATGGAGTAGGTAGCTGAAACCATAGACAGATGAAGTTGCAGGGGGAAAGAGAAAGTAATGGGATAGATAGACGGCTTTGGGGAAAAATAGAAGGGGAGAGAAGCTATTATAAGGAATACTTAGAAATTGCATAGAGTCTGATTGTTCTTGACTTTAGAACAGGGGTCGGCAACCTCTGGCATGTGGCTCACCAGGGTAAGCACTCTGGCGGACTGGGCCAGCTTGTTTACCTGCCGTGTCAGCAAGTTCGGCAGATTGCGGCACCAACTGGCAGCGGTTCACCATCCCAGGCCAATGTTCTCTGAATCATCACAGGACAGCTTCTTGCTGACAGTGGTTGTTGGTCATGTGTCACTCTCCTAGTGTAGAAAGAGCCAAAGAGATAGCAAATCCCACGTCAGCCGCAAAGCTGGACATATTTTCAACAGGTACGTAGAGATTGTGTTATACTATTAGTAAGGTGTACTTGTTTCTAGATGTGAGCTGAACAAGATAGGTGAGAGAGAAGCAATTCCTTACACTTACTAGAGCTCAATCATTTTCTCTCACTTCTTTTGCATCCATATTTCCTAACTTATGTTTTCAGTTCTCTCTCTCACACACACACACACAAAACCCCTCCCCCTCCTTCTTATCCCCCCAACCCTTTCTCTGACTTAAGCAGACTGAAGGAGCATATTCTCAGCTGGTGTAAAACATGCTAGTTGCAGTGATTCCATTGGAGGTAGGCCGATGTATGCCAGCTGAGGAGCTAGTTGTGAAGGTGTGTACCAACCACACACTAGGCCAGACGGGATTAATGAGAGCATGTGGGCTTAAACAACCTCCTTTCCACTACACCTGGAGAGAGGAATTTAAAAAGCACAGTCCAGTTCAGGTGGGGACTGACCAGGAAGGGGAGCAGATTGATGGCTCCCACTCAATGAGAGAAGCCTGGCTGGAGTCAGGATGCTGAGTGGGACTGCTGGCAGACAGTGCTTCCTGAAGGAAAGCAGGGCTGCAATGCGGAGCCCAAGGCAGTTGGGAAGGAGAGTGGGAGGAAGTCAGTCTACTACAGGTTTTCCATGCTGCTGAAAGGGCCTGCAGGTAGCAGAACTTATGACTCCTGCTAAGTCAGGGACTGCCCTACCAGGCAAACAGAGAAACCTCTTCTTCAGCAGAGCCAGCTGGGTTGCAAAAAGTGCTAAGAAGCTCTGCAGTGACCCTGGGGAAGAGGCTGAAAGAGCAGCTGGTATGCTATGAGCCTGGGAAGAGGTTATGGCAAAGGTCCATGATAGTGCCAGGTAGGTAGTGAACCAGGGAAGCAGCAAAGGGTCTGTGGGAGTCAGGCTTGTTAAATGGCCCCAAACCAGAACCCAATGGAGAAGGACAGCCTGGATTCCTCTGCCAGCCCACTGAGGAAGTAGAGCCAACCTCCCCATGAGAGGTAAAGATTCTTGAAACTCCCTGGTCCAGGGGTAAAGGCTAGTGAGTCAATTGTCAGACCAAAGGCCTAATGTGATGCTGATGAGTGATTGTTTGTATTATTGATTCCATCTGGAAAGGTGGGGACTATGTGTGACCTGGTCGGATGGCCAAGCTGTATGAAGAAGCAAACTGAGACAGGGCCAAAGCAACTGTTAGCAGGTACCAAAGAAGGTAAGCCTTCTACACCAGACCCAGCCACAAGGTGGGAAGCCAGCTAGTGAGTCACATGCTTGTATTGATCAAAGACTTTCTTTGTGGATATCTATTGTATTTCATAGTTAGGCACAAAAATGTACAAGAGTGAAAAAAGAAGAGCTTTCAGTTAAACTAGACACAGCTATGGAACCTTTTCTAGGCCACCATGGTATGTTTACAGGGGAAAAGCAAGCAATACGTAGTGAAGTGATATCTAGATTTCCTGAACAAAAGCAGTCTAATTCTCCTATGAAGTGACTGGGTATTTTTTTATGTTAACAGCTAAATATTTACATAGCAAATACCCTGAAACTGTTACTGGGAGAGCCTGGCTTGTTAAAAACAGCAACTCATTTTAAAGCAAATCTTATTTATTTATCTGGATTTTTCTATATTTAGTAATGGCTAGCACATGTTTAAACCAATGCCTAGTCAATTTCATTTGTAAAAGGAACTTAGTTTCTGAACTAGAATTTTAATCTAATATACAGACAATGGATGATGTGTACAGATGACCAATAGAGCTAAACAAAAAAAAAATCGCATGGCTGAATAGATAATTAAATTGAATTCATGACATCTATCCTTGACATTATCAGTATTTTAAATGTCAAAGATTTGATGGCCGTACTGTGGCAGGCCTAAAGGTCAAAATTTGTGAAAAAAATATTTGCTGCTTACAGTAGGTGACATTAACATTCATCCCATCTGCCAAGTCTCTCCCACCCCCTTCCTTGGCCTAGCACCCGTGGCTCTAAGCATAGCCAGCATTTCTGTTGTCCCAAGGTGGGAGTTTTGGGAAAGCCCAGATGTGAAGTCTGGATGAGGGGCAAGCTGCAGACTGAGATCTGAAACTCTCAGCTGGATGCCTTGAAAGACTGTAAAGGCGTCACTAAAGATGTTTTGGGTAGTTCCAAAAGCTGTGTGTTTTGACTCTAAAATCCTTGTTTTCATCATATTCTCCAGGATAGACATAATCCTTGGTAGATGTCTCCTTGCTGTAGAGTGTGTTCTGGGTACATAAGCAAAATCAGAAATCTATATGCCAGCCCTCTTTAGCGCTCCTGGCAGTGACAATGCTCTCAGTGCAGGATCTGTTTAACCATTCTAATAAGGGTGGGGAGGTGGCATGGGTTTATGTAGAGCTCACCAGTATGTGCACAGAACCTTCTCCTGCAAAAGTCCCTCCAGACCTGCTGCTGGGAGGCTAAAGTAAACAGAGGATGGTGCATGATTGCAAAAGGAACACCCAGGAGGTCCCAGATTCTCACGTGCGTTAACTTGCTCTCATGGTTTTTCCAGTTCCCCTCAGGCTGTGCTTGGCAAATCCCAGTGCCCACCTTTTTCCACATCCTATCTGGAGGAAATCGAGGCCTTCGGACACAGCCAGGTAAGAGAATGCACTCAACCTACAAAGGAGAAAACATCTTGAGTGTAATCCTCTCCGGATGGAGATGGGAGATGTGAAGTGGAAAGTAGGGGGCTTCTTTAAGGATCATCATGATGGGACAGATAACAACAGCATATCCCATTGCTGACGTTATTAGGATGTGCTGAAAAGATGCACACGCGTGTTTTATTTCAAGGCTTTTCCACCAGAGGTAGGTCCCCGTCCCCGACCAACATTTTCAAATGTGGCTGCCTAAAATTAGTCCCAACATTGGTATAAGCACATAACTTCTGTTAGGTGCTGAGCACTCCTAATTCCCATTCATTTCAGAAGAGCTCAGAAACATGCAGTGCATGTTGGGTGCTGGGCTCTTTTGAAAGCAGGTGCTGAACTCTGTACAGGAGCTGAGCTCTTCAGAAAATCCAGCCTTCCTTGCGAGGGAGCCACCTAGCTATTCCAGCCACAGCCTTTTACGAGGTGGCATTTTCTTTAGGAGATTGAGCATTGAATATCTACGGTTTAATTTCCACTGGCTTTCTTCCTCAGTACAGGTGGGATTTATCTCTTGTGAAAGAAATGTTTTAGCTCCTCCCTCAGCCATGACATCATGTCCCGTCTTATAAAAGAAAGTGAAGATATAGGTACATTTTGGACTGTTTCTTTTTGAGAGCTGTGAGGCAGGTTTGACTAGTGTTCCCCTTTCTCCATTACTATTATCTTGATTCCTGTGTCCCTTAAAGGTCTTGGATCCTATGTAAGGCAGGCTAGCCTGGCTCTGACATTCATGCACATTTACTTGGATATTTGGGGCCACTGCCTGTAATCTCAGGATATTTACAGTGCGATAAGATTTCTTCCTAAGTAGAATATAGACTCTGTCAGTGCTGTCCTTTGCTTACTGGCTTTTGCATGCTCAGAGGCAAATCTTTGAAATGGGAATCGCTGGTAAGCGATTTTGGTCTCTGACTGAGAAGCCTGGTATGGGGAATCCCAGCTGTCTGTTGCTCAGTCCCATTATTTGGTCATAGAGGCCAGTAGGCATTCAGGAAGGATTAGCTCCTGGTGACATATTAAAGATGTTGATTCACGTCTTAGCAATTCTTCTCCTTTTAATGCTCAGAGACACCCCTCTGCCCCAAGGTCTCCAAACCCAAAGTTGTCAGAGGCCAATTCCCTGGGCAGTGTCCACCAAGTACTAGAGAGGGACTTTCTTTCACATAAATTGCTTCTCCAAAATTAAACGTGTCACTGTAGCTGCTGATCCTGGAGCCCGTATTCTTATAACACATAGTTTAACTCACTGTTTATGCACACTGTAGGCGGTCTGCACAGAACTGTGCATGGCTAACCACCCTAGATTGTGCATGCTCAAACTGTATCACCTTCTAACGGCAGCTGTATTGTTTGAATTAGGGATGTAAACTATGGAATGGTTAGACGGTTAACCTATAAGTATTCGTCTCACTGTTCATATAGTGCAGTTAATGCTGGGGTGAGCGGTGTCACATGATGGGATGGGGCTGCAGAAGCGGAACTATCCCAGCCTCTGAGTTCGAATGTTACTATGACAACTCGGTTGTCACCGGCCAGGAAGGGAAGGGAGGGGACGCATGAGGCTCCACCCAAGCTGTTGGTGGGACCTGATGTGTGAGCGTGAGAGTTTGCCAACCCCCTCCCCTGCAGGGAGAATCCCTATGACGGGGAACAGGGAGAAGCCTCCTTCCTGAGGCAACGATTGGCCAGGGAGAAGGGGCACCTGCTGCAGGGGGTCTGCTTCATGGTGCCACAGCCTGTCCCTGCCCCCCAACCGCACAGTTCAGATGGCTGCAGCCCATACCCCTCAGGAACCTCTGTGTGCTCAGCACGAGTGTGTCTGGGCACCCAGCCTCACCGTCCCCTTGGCCTCCCGTGGCTGCCATACAGGCTGGGGATCACTACCTCTATTTGCATGCCGCCTCCTCCTGGCCTGTTAGCCGTGTGTCTGCAGAGGCTTTCAAGGGACCCAGTCAGATCAAAAATACTATATATTGAAAGCACAGATCTTCACTTGGGTGCCAGTACTAGGCCAGTGTGGCCTCTGAAAAGTGACAAAGTTCATATATATGAGAGGTAGATTGTGAACTTGTTAACGATTAAATGGTTAACCTATATAATTTTAATAGTTTAAATAGGTACTTTTAAAAATGATATTTACATCCCTAGTTTGAATCTTTTCTCCCAGCGTCATTAGCATTTTAGATATGACATTCATTACAAAATGTTTCTTACTGTCCCTGAAAAGGGATTTCCCCTCATAACAGCTATCTTATAGAAGCAGAAAGCAATGCTGCAACAGGAAATAGTAAACAAAATCCAGTGTGCTGAGAGTTGTGGTGACACATTTCTGAATTGGATGATGATAAACAACACAACCTCAGAAATTTCCATCTGACATCCATCTTGAACTAACTGTCACGTTTATTTCTTGGCCTCAGATTTACTGGCGTAGAGGGCACTTAGCGTCAGTTTCTGGTTTTCTTATACTGATATAATCTGCTGGAACAAATGTTTTGAAAAGGTATTTTAAAATGTCTGTTAACCCTGTTGTGGGAGGCAGCTGCAGCTCTGAAGACAGTAACAGAAACACCCTTTGACCCTCTAAGAGCGGCAGGATAAAGATCTTTATCTTGGAAAATGACCTTTTTACAGTCATAACATGAACCAGATGAGTAGGAAAGCTTTGGACATTGATGATGAATGAGCCTTTTCTAAGATTTCCAGAGCTCGCAGTCTCTCTGTTACTAGAGCTTTCACATTTCTCCTATCTGCAATGGAGGCAGCCACGTTGTGGGTAAACAGTTTTTCCCTTTCACGCTCTCACTCTGTGTGATGACTTTCCCTGTCAGTACTCAGGAAGTGGAACAAGAATTCCTCTTGCTTTCAGCCTCCTCTGTACGTATACCCCATTGCCACCCTGGTACTCCCCCACATATGTGCTCTCCTATCTCTGCTCAAGAAGGAAAACAGGAGCTCCTCTGCAGATGGTAATTGCATCCTTATAGGAAGTGTACAATGAAGCTTGTGATTCTTTATTTTATCTTTCAGGTGCCGGAGAATCCACTAATCGATCCCATGACTGACGACACATTGTGGGCAGAATGGCTACTCTTTCAATTCTCAGCCAGTGGTCGAATGTAACTCGCACAGCGAGACTTTGTATGGTGATCTGCAGTTCTCCGCTGATTGTCTCTTTCTGGCCAAAAGAGGCAGTGAGATAACACAGTGTAGTTAACTGAGAAAGGAGACCTTGTCTAATTGTTACCAAGTTCATTTTGGCTACAGTTTTATTAAGAGTTTTAATAATAATACACAAAAGCAATGCTCCCTGAGGTTCTTGCAGCTCACAGGCTTTAACTGGGATAATGTGAAGCTGTGTAGCCTGTTGCAAGTATTTAGTGACTGGGTGTATGGAAGTAAAATTGTTCGGGTCACCCCATATTCATAACTGGGGTGTATCTGGACGAGATAGTTCTGGGTCCATCTGTTGTTGTTGTTTAATGAAGTTGTGTAAAAAGCCCATTATTTCAAAGGGAGTAAAACCTCAGAAATGTCATCTGCAGTGTAGATGCCCTGTGGGTTTGTTAGGGCTTGAGAATTTGGGACCCAGCTGAGTCTCAGTACAAAGCTGCCTCCTGCTGCCTCTGCAGTTCACCTCTGCTGGGAATTCTGGGGCACTCCAAATCCCATAGTGCCACAGATCACACAGTCTGGAGCACTATAGAATTCATAGCACCCAACAAAACTTTATTAGAGAGGATGAGATGGGGAAAACCAGATTGTCAGGGCCGAGTAGCAGGTGGACTTTGAATTTCGCATGAAGGTCAGAGGAGTGGAGAGGGTGGGGACATCTGAACCCTTTCAATTCACACTGAGAATTCCCAAGTCCAGCTGGACAGGAGCTCTGCAACTGGTCTTAATGGTTGCCTTTCCCACAGTCTGCAGAAGACTGAAACCAAAGACCTGATTCTCTACTGTCTTGCTCTTACACCTGTACAAAGTGAATGTAGAACGCTGCCATTTTCATTGGGTAGCATATTACATTGACTTTGCATTTATTTTATAGGTGCAAATGACTGCTTGAGGTGCAGGCAGTGGAGAAGCAGGCCCTGTATGTCCCCAAGTATCTTGCAAAGCAGCTTTTGGGTTGTGCAGCCCCAGATTCTGTCTGACTGCAGAAGTATGTGGTCCTAATAGAAATTGGTAACTGTATTCAGCTGAAGTTTAATACCTGTATTTTGGGCAAATATCTGAGGCTCCTCACAGCTCTGATCGGGGGAGTACACTGCTAACAGTTCCTCTATCCAGATAATTTATCCCAAACCAGCCTCCAAGCCGTCTGCTTCTGCTCCCTCTCCATTGTGTTTTTTTGTTATATCACAGCTCAGGAGCCCTGCGCTTTTCCTTTTATCTCACCCTGGGGCTAGAAAATGGAAATTGTGAGAGAAATGGGGTGCGGGGGGGGATGTTTAATTTGCTCCCAGGCTTAAAAACACTGAGGGGTAAATCATTGTTTAGCTTTTTAAGTATTTACCACAATTGTGTATATTTTTAAAAAAGATTCTGGCTCACAAAAGAGGATCCTCCCTGCCCAGAGTCCAGGCCTGGGGTTCACTGGTGGATGTGTTGTAATGAAGGAAGTTTGCAAATAAAGGTTATGAATGACATCTCTCTCCATGGTTCATTTTCCACAGAGTAGAATATTATGTGGTTATAAAAAGACTTTTAAAAAGCATAATTCCACCAGGCGTCATGCACATTTGTGGTGTGAACCTGCTATTGCGGGATATGCAGGGAGCTTTCTCAGGAGTCCATCTCTGTGGTCCTTACCTAAGTCTCAGTACCTGCTCTGGCATTTGATCACTTTTCCTAAGGTGGTTTCCAGACCTTTTGCATCTGAGAGACTTGTGTTTGGAGATTGTTGTTTTTTAACGAGAGGGATTTAGATTAATTGGAATGTATATGTGGTCAGGAGGGGAGCAGTCATTTGATGTAGTGGAGGCAGAGGGCCTCTTTCAAGTCATTTTGAAACGTGTTCTTCCTATCATACCAGACTGGTTTTGTGCTGTCATTTTCTATACTGACTGGCTAGTTAACCCATCCCTTCCATGTGTAGAACAGTCTTGCAGCATGGAAGGGCTGCCACAGGACACTTGTCATTTGTAAAAACTACACAAATAATAAAATGCAGTGAAGAAAATGCTGGTCCCTTTAGAGAGCTGATGTTTCAAAGCAAGTCTCAGTCCTGCGTCCTTCTGCCTCCTAATTGGGTGTGGCTCCTGGTCTGCCTTTAGCAACAGAGACAGATATATCCATCTCCTTTGCAATTGACTGTAGCATGCTGTTGGGGGGTGCAGGGCTCCAGGTAACTGGCAATATGGTGTGGGGTCGGAAGTTTACATTCTCAGGCCTACGACTGCCTTTCGAGCTAAACAATATGTTCCTTTAAAGTTAGCATGAGTACATGTAATCATTTATCATTATCTTGTGTTCTTTTGTTTATGGTACAAGATGTAATTGATCAAATGCGGGGGGTCAGTAGTATGGGTTAAGGATATAGTTAATTAAAAGATCCGGTAGTTAATGAATTGTAAATGATGAATTGTAGCACCTGTGAACATCTTTGTAAACAAGTAAGGTATATAAGACATGGCAACGGATAGTGATTCGTGCATGATCAGAGATTTTACATCTCCTTGCACCTTATTTGACTCAAATAAAGATACTTGCTTCTCCACTCCGGTGTGGTCATTGGGGATACGCACACCGGGCAAACGAACCCCAACTGTTGCCCCCTGCAACAATGCTGTCGAGCCATAGCAACAGTGGAAGATGGCTCTGTCTGACAGATACACTGCACTGTGATCTCAGTCACACTGGTGTCAAATCCAGAGTTGAAATGGACTTCTGTTTCCATTCATGAGGGATCCTGGTAAATGTAGAGCTAGGACACCAGAGAAGGTATTTTATCACTTACCCTAAGAGAATAAGTTTCCAATGTCATTCTCTATGATACAGTCATTCTGTGGTATCTGATGTATATACATGGAACCATGGAGGGTTCCATGTCATTGTTACTGAAAAAGCAGCAAAGAATCCTGTGGCACCTTATAGACTAACACACGTTTTGGAGCACGAGCTTTCGTGGGTGAATACCCACTTCATCAGATGCAACTAGTGGAAATTTCCAGGGGCAGGTATATATATGCAAGCAAGCTACAGATAATGAGGTTAGTTCAATCAGGGAGGATGAGGCCCTGTTCTAGCGGTTGAGGTGTGAAAACCAAGGGAGGAGAAACTGATTTTGTAATTGGCAAGCCATTCACAGTCTCTGTTTAATCCTGAGCTGAAGGTGTCAAATTTGCAGATGAACTGAAGCTCAGCAGTTTCTCTTTGAAGTCTGGTCCTGAAGTTTTTTTGCTTCAGGATGGCCACCTTAAGGTCTGCTATAGTGTGGCCATGGAGGTTGAAGTGTTCTCCTACAGGTTTTTGTATATTTCCATTCCAAATATCTGATTTGTGTCCATTTATCCTTTTCCGCAGAGACTGTCCAGTTTGGCCGATGTACATAGCAGAGGGGCATTGCTGGCATATGATGGCATATATTACATTGGTGGATGTGCAAGTGAATGAACTGGTGATGGTGTGGCTGATCCGGTTAGGTCCTGTGATGGTGTCGCTGGTGTAGATATGTGGGCAGAGTTGGCATCGAGGTTTGTTGCATGGATTGGTTCCTGAGCTAGAGTTACTATGGTGCGGTGTGAGCCAGGGACACATGGGGGAGCACAGGAGCGACAGGCCCGGAGTGGGGGGCTGGTGTAAAGGGGAGACTCCATGTTAGCCCTTGGGATCCTGATACCCCCTTGCCTGCCGCCCAGGCCTGGATGGGGCCATGCTTTGGCCCTCCAGGCTCTGCTACACTGCTGGGGGCGTGGCTAACACAGTGGGCGGAGCCCTTGGGAACCAGACCCCTGGCAAACAGCTTGGGGCAGGCTGCAGGAAGCTGTATCTGGAATCAGTTCTGGGACAGAGGTAAGGGCAGCTGGCTGGGGGCCTCTGGGAGAGGCCTGGTCTGAAATGCAGGGCTGGTGCTGCCTGCTCCCCAGCTGGTTTAAAAGCTTCCCTGGAGGAAGCAGCCCTGGTAGGGGTCTCTGGTTCTGGCTCCACACAGGGGGCTGAACCCATGACAGCTCCAGCCCCACATGGCCTGAGTCTTGTCTTGGGGGGCGCTGGACACTGTGTAACACTGGCAGGGCTGGAGCCAGGCGGCTGTGGGAGATGCCAGCAGGATGGGCTGGGTGCTGGGGGAAGATCAGCCTGGATTACCTGTCCCCAGCTGGGCCTTTGGTCCGAGTCTGGATGGGCTGGGGTGATTCTCCTGAGGGACCAGCTGGCTTCTGCTCTCCCAGCACCACCTGGTGAGGGGCAGGGGGTTGGAGCGAGCGAGTTAGGGGCCTGGGGCTCATGGGCTGTGCTTGTATAGGCCTCGCCCTGGCTTGTTGGTGTAGCTGGCCGCTGGGCTGCAATTCAGTCAATGCTGAAATGTCAGGGAATGTTCCAGGCACCCCCGGCTGCTCTGGGGGCACATGGAGCCCTGCCCCTGCCATCTCTTTAGCCCACCAGAGCTCCAGCTGCCTGGGCAGTTGCCTAGAGCTCAGACTGGCTGATTGCACCCATTAGCCCCTCGCAGGATAACAGTAGCTGGCCCATCCTCCTGCACACTGAATGCTTATCTCCCCAGGGTGGGGGAATGGGGGCGTGGCCTGGGCACACCCTACTCTGGCTGGGGGAGGCTGGTGTGGAGGGAAGCGGCCTGGGGGACCCAGAAATCTGAGAATGGAGGTGCACACAGACACCCGGGTCTGGGAAGGGGGGGTGCAGACAGCTGCTGGCATGAGCCTGGTATGGGAGGGAGCACGCAGCCCACTGTCAGGGGGAGTAGTGGGGAGTCCCTGAAATAATAGGGGGCAGGGAAGGGGGCTCCTGGAAGGAACGAGGAGATGCATGGCACCCCGGTTTTGCATTGAGCTCTGCGGCATGTGGCCCCCTGGCACTTTTCTGAGGGCATTAGCACCAGCACCTGCAGGCCTCTGAGCAGCCAGCCCCTGTGTGGGGATGAGAGTTGTGGGAGGCAGAGATACCTACGTCCAGGTTGGACTGCTCCCGGGAGGGCTTAGGGGGTTCATGGGGTGCACAGATACCTAAGTCCAGGCTGTAGGGGTCCCGGGGGGGGTTAGGGGGTTTGTGAGTGTCTCAGATACTTAGGTCCGGCCTGTACGGTTCCCGGGCGGATTAGGGGGTTCCTCTGGGGCACAGATATATACGTCCAGGCTGCAGGGGTTGCGGGGTGCTCTTGGGGGTTTGTGAGGGGCACAAATATTGACGTGGAGACTGGAGGTGTCCCTGGGGAGCTTAGAGGGTTCATGTGGGGCGCAGAAACCTACGTCAGGCTGTAGGGGTTCCTGTGGGGTTAGGTGGTTTCTGAGGGGCACAGAACCTATCTCCAGGTTGTAGTGGTCCCTGGGTTGCTTAGGGAGTTTAGGGGGTGTCCAAATACCTATGTCCAGGCTGAAGGGGTCCCTGGGGGTCTTAGGGGGTCTTCAGATACACAGATACCAATGTCCAGGGTGTTGGGGGCCCAGGGGTCATAGGGGATTCAGGGGGCATAGATACCTTTCTCCAGGTTGTAGGGGTCCCTGGGGGGCTTTGGGGTTTGTGGTGGACCCAGATATCTACGACCAGTCTGGAGAGATCCCTGGGTGGCTTATGTGGTTTGTGGGTTGTACAGATACCTACTTCCAGACTGGAGGGGTCCTGTGATACTTATGTGATATGTTGGGGGGCAGAGATAGCTACATCCAGGCCGTAGCAGTCCCGGGGGGGCTTAAGGGGTCTTATGAGACAAAGATACCCACGTCCAGGGTGTAGGGGTCCCAGGGAGCTTAGGGGGGTTTGGGGGGCACAGATACATACGTCCAGGCTGTAGTGGTGCCAGCGGGGATAAGGGGTTTTCTGAGGGGCAAAGATATCTATGTCTAGCCTGCAGGGTTCCCTGGGGGGCTTAGGCGATTATTGGGGGGCACACATACTTAGGTCCAGTCTGGAGGGGTCCCAGGGGGGCTTAGAGGGTTGTGGGGGATAAAGATACCTTTGTTCCGGCTGGAGGGGTTCTTGAGGGGGCTTAGGGGAGTTCGTGGAGGGCACAGATGCGTACATCCTGGCTGTAGGGGTGCAAGGGGGCTTAGGGGAGTTCATGGAGGGCACAGATACCGACATCCTGGCTGTAGGGGTGCAAGGGCGCTTCGGGGGGAGGGATACCTCAGTGGTTTGAGCATTGACCTGCTAAACTTAGGGTTGTGAGTTCAATCCTTGAGGGGGTCACTTAGGGATCTGGAGCAAAAATCAGTGCTTGGTCCTGCTAGTGAAGGCAGGGGGCAGGACTTGATGACCTTTTGAGGTCCCTTCCAGTTCTAGGAGATAGGTATATCTCCAATTATTATATTATATATTATAGGCTTAGGATTCCTATGGGAAGGACACTTGGAGCTAGGGTAAGAATTCCTATGGTTAGGGCTTTCCACCTGAGTGTAAGGGTTCCTAAGGGTAGGACACTTGGAGCTAGGGTTAGGGTTCCTATGGGTAGAGCACTTGGAGCTAGGGTTAGATTTCCTATGGTTAGGGTTCCCATCCTCGGGTTAGAGTATCTAAGAGTAGGGCACTTGGAACTAGGGGTAGGGTTCCTATATGTAGGGCAATTGGAGCTAGGGTTACAGTTTCTAAGGGTAGGGAACTTGCAGGTAGGGTGAGGGTTCATAAGGGTAGGACATTTGGAGTAAGAGTTAGGGTTTCCACAGCTAGGGCACCCCACCCTAGGGTTAGGGTTCCTATGGGTAGAGTTTCCTGCCCTAGGGTTAGGGTTGCAAAGGGTAGGGTACTTAGAGCTAGGGTTAGAGTTCCAATGGGTAGGGCTTCCCACCCTAGGATTAGGGTTCGAAAGGGTAGGGTACTTGGAGCTAGGGTTAGGGTTCCGGAGGGTAGGGCACTTGGAGCTAGGATTAGAATGCCTATGGGTAGGACTACCGGCCCTAGGCTTCTGGTTCCTATGGATATGGCACTTGGAGGTAGGGTTAGAGTTTCTAAGGGTAGGGCTTCCTACCCTAGGGTCAGGGTTCCTAAGGGTAGGGTACTTGGAGCTAGAGTTAGGGTTCCTGTCGTTAGGACACTTCGAGGTAGGGTTAAAGTCCCTATGGATAGGGCACTTGGAGCTAGAGTTAGGGTTCTTATGGGTTAGGCTGCCCACCCTAGGGTTAGGTTTCCTATATGTAGGGTACTTGGAGCTAGGGTTAGAGTTCCTATGCCTAGGACATTTGGAGCTGGGTTAGGGTTCCTATAGGTAGGGCACTTGGAGCTACGGGTAGGGTTCCTAATGGGTAGGTCTTCCTGCACTAGGGTCAGGATTTCTATGGGTAGGGCACTTGGAGCTAGGGTTAGGGTTCCCATGCGTAGGGCATTTGGAGCTTGGGTTATTGTTCCTACGGGTAGGGCACTTGGAGATAGGGTTAGGGTTCTATGGGTAGGGCATTTGGTGCTAGGTTAATAGTTCTAACGGGTAGTGCACCCTGACCTAGCGATTGGGTTCCTAAGCGTAGGGTACTTGGAGCTAGTGTTAGGGTTCCTATGTTTAGGGCTTTCCTTCCTAGGGTTAGTGTTCCAAAGGGTAGGGCACTTGGAGCTGGGTTAGCGTTCCTATCATTAGGACACTTCAAGTTAGGGTTAGAGTTCCTATGGATAGGGCACTTGGAGCTAGGGTTATGTTTCCTATGGGTAGTGCTTCACTCCCTAGGGTTAGGGTTCCTATGGGTAGGGCACTTGGAGCTAGGGTTAGGTTTCCTATGGGTAGGGCTTCACTCCCTAGGATTAAGGTTCCTATGGGTAGGGCACTTGGAGCTAGGGTTAGGTTTCCTATGGGTAGGGCTTCACTCCCTAGGGTTAAGGTTCCTATAGGTAGGGCACTTGGAGCTAGGGTAAGGGTTTCTATGGGAAGTGCACCCCGCACTAGGGTTATGGTTCCTAAGGATATGGTACTTGGAGCTAGGCTTAAGATTCCTTTGTCTAGGGCACTTGGAGCTAGGGTTAGGGTTCCTGTGCAAAGGACGACTCGCCCTAGGGGTTTGTTTCCTAAGAGTAGGGTAGTTGGAGCTAGGGTTTGGGTTCCTATGGGTAGGACTTCCTGCCCAAGGGTTAGGTTTCCTATGGGTAGGGCACTTGGAGCTAAGGTTAGGGTTCCTAGGGGTAGGGCACTTGGACTAGCATTAGGTTTCCTATGGGTAGGGCACTTGGAGCTAGTGTTAGGGTTCCTATGCATAGGGCTTCCTGCCCTAAGGTTAAGATTCCTACGGATAAGGCACTTGGAGCTCGGGTTAGGGTTCCTATGGGTAGGTGACTTGGAGATAGGGCTAGGCTTCCTAGGGGTAGGGCACTTGGAGGTAGAGTGAGGGTTTCTATGCGTGGGGCTTCCCACCCTAGGGTTAGGTTTCCGAAGAATAGAGCACTTGGAACTAGGCTTATGGTTCCTATGAATAGTGCACTTGGAGCTAGGATAAGGGTTCCTATGGGTAGGTTACTAGGAGCTAGGGATAGTGTTCCTATGGGTAGGGCACTTGGAGCTAGGGTTAGTGTTCCTATGGGTAGGGCTTCCCACCCTAGGGTTATTTTTCCTATAGGTAAGGCAGTTGGAGCTATGGTTAGGATTTCCATGGGTAGGGCATTTGGAGCTAGGGTTAGGTTTCCTACGGGTAGAGCTTCCTGCCCTAGGGTTAGGGTTCCTATGGGTAGGGCACTTGGAGCTATGTTTAGGATTCCCATGGATAGGGCATTTGGAGCTAGGGCTAATGTTCCTATGGGTAGGGCTTCCCACCCTAGGGTTAGTTTTTCTATAGGTTGGGCAGTTGGAACTATGGTTAGGATTCCCATGGGTAGGGCATTTGGAGCTAGGGTTAGGTTTCCTACAGGTAGGGCTTCCCGCCCTAGGGTTAGGGTTTCTATGGGTAGGGCACTTGGAGCTACGGTTAGGATTCCTATGGGTAGGGCTTCCTGCCCTAAGGTTAGGGTACCTAAGGGTAGGGCTTTTGGAACTAGGGTTAGGGTTTCTATGGGTGGGTGATTTGGAGCTAGGGTTATGGTTCCTATGGGTGGGTCACTTGGAGCTAGGGTTAGGGTTCCTATGGATAGAGCTTACAGCCCTAGGGTTAAGTTTCCTTTGGGTAGGACACTTGGAGTTAGGGTTAGGGTTCCGATGGGTAGGGCACCCCGCCCTAGGGTTAGGGTTCCTAAGGGTAGGGCATTTGTAGCTAAGGTTAGCGTTCCTATGTGTAGGGCTTCCCACCCTAATGTTAGGGTTCCTATGGGTAGGATACTTTGAGCTACGGTTAGAGTTCCTATGGGTAGGGCGTCCCAACATAAGGTTAGGGTACTTAAGGGTAGGGCACTTGGAGCTAGGGTTAAGGTTCCTATAGGTAGGGCACTTGGAGCTAGATTTGGGTTCCTATGGGTAGGGCACTTGGAGTTAGGGTTAGGGTTCCTATAGGGAGGGCTTCCTGTTGTAGGGTTAGGGTTCCTGTTGGTAGAGAGCCCTGCCCTAGGTTTAGGTTTCCTCTGGGTAGGGCACTTGGAGCTAGAGTTAGGGTTCCTGTGCTAGGGCTTCCCGCCCTAGGGTTAGGGTTTCTAAGGATAGGGCACTTGGAGTTAGGATTAGGGTTGCTATGAGTAGGGCACGTGGAGGTAAGATTTGGGTTCTTATGGGTAGGGCTTCCCGCCCTAGGGTGAGGGTTCCAATGGGTAGGCTACTTGGAGCTAGGGTTGGGATTCCTATGTGAAGGGTGCCCTGACCTGGGGGTTACGGTTCCTAAGGGTAGCGTACTTTGAGCTAGGGTGAGGGTTCCTATGGGTAGGACACTTGGAGCTAGGGTTAGGGTTGCAATGCATAGTGCACTTGTGCTAGGGTTAGGGTTTCTAAGGGAAGAACATTTGCAGTTAGGGTGAGGGTTCATAAGGGTAGGGCACTTGGAGTTAGGGATAGGGTTCCTACGGGCAGGTCGCCTGGCTGGAGTGTTAGAGTTCCTATGGGTAGGTCACTTGGAGCTAGCATTAGAGTTCCTATGGGTAGGGCTTCCCACTCTAGGGTTAGGGTCCCCAAGGGTAGGGCATTTGGAACTAGGGTTAGGATTCCCTATTGGTAGGACACTTGGAGCTAGGGTTAGGGTTACTATGGGTAGGGCCCTTGGAGCTAGGGTGAGGGTTCCTAAAGCCAGCCCTTGCTCTCCCATCCCCCACACAGAGAGTCCCTACTGTATCACAGTAAAGCAGAAAGCAATTCCCGCATGGAACAACAGTGTCACCATGTGGCCAAGCGGGGTAATGCACAGAGGCTTTCCCTCACACAGCAACAGTGTCACCGTGTGGCCACACGTGGTAATGCACAGAGCATTTCCCACATTGAGCAACAGTGACATTGGGTGGTCATATGCGGTAATGCACAGAGCATTTCTCTCACGGAGCAACAGAGACACCACGTGGCCACTACAGATAATGCACCAACGCATTCCCTCACAGAGCAACAGTGACACTGTGTAACCATTCAAGGAAGTGCACAGAGCATTTCTCTTATAGAGCGACAGTGACACCATGTGGCCACGCCAGGTAATACACAGAGCATTTCTCTCCTAGAAGAACAGTGACCCTATGTGGCCACACCTAGTAATGCACAGAGCACTTCCTGCAGGGTGCAACAGTGATACCTTGTGGTCACGCAGGGTAATGTACAGAGCATTTCCCTCACGGAGCTACAGTGACACTGTGTGGCCACTCAGGGTAATGCACAGAGCATTTCGTGCATGGAACAACAGTGACACTGTGTGGTCATGGATGGTAATGCACAGAGCATTTCGTGCATGGAACAACAGTGACACTGTGTGGCCACGCTGAGTAATGCACAGAGCATCACACCTACGTAGAGACTGTAGAGATCCCTGAGGTACTTAGGGGGCGTGGGGGGCACAGGTAGCTAAGTCCAGGCTGGAGGCATTCCGGGGGAGCTTAGGGCTTTCGTAGGGTCACAGATACCTATGTCTAGGCTGGTCGTGACCCTGGGGGAGTTAGGGAGGTTTGGGGGGCCATAGGTATCTATGTCCGGGCTGTAGAGGTCCCGGTGGGGATTAAGGGCTTCGTAGGTGTCCCAGGGGGGGTCTTAGGGGTTCGGGGGAGCACAGATATCTACGTCCAGGCTGTAGGGGTACCTCGGGGGCTTAGGGG
The DNA here is from genome assembly GCF_025201925.1 of Gopherus flavomarginatus. Lineage (NCBI taxonomy): Eukaryota > Metazoa > Chordata > Testudines > Testudinidae > Gopherus > Gopherus flavomarginatus. The sequence continues at coordinate 7,268,643 of NC_066629.1, read as the reverse complement.
GGTTGCGGGAACCACATATTCCTACATTCAGGCTGTAGGGGTCCCAGAGGGGCTTAGTGGGTTCGTGGAGGGCACAGATACCTACGTCCAGGCTGTAGGAGTCCCTGTGGGGCTTGGGAGGTTCGTGGGGGTCACAGATACCTACATCCCGGTTGGAGGGGTCCTGGGAAGGACTAAGGAGTTTCTGGGGGCCACAGATACCTAGGTCCAGGTTGTAGAGGTCCTTGGGGGGGTTTTGGCTTCGTGGGAGGCACAGATACCTATCTTCAGTTTGTAGTTGTTCCTGGGGGGGTTATGGGGTTTTGGGGGGGGGGACCAGATACCTACGTCCAGGATGGAGGGATCCCTTGCGGGCTTAGTGGGTTTGTTGGAAGCACAGATACCTACGTCCAGGCTGTACGGGTCTCGAGGGGGATTAGGGGTCGTGGGGGGCACTTGTACCTACATCCAGGCTGGAGGGCTCCCGGGGGTTGGTTACAGGGTTCGTGGGGGGCACAGATACCTATGTCCAGTTTATACAGGTCCCAGGGGGGCTTAGGGGGTCGTGGGTTTCAGAGATACCTACGTCCAGGCTGTAGGGATCCCTGGGGGATTAGGGGGGTTGTGGAAGGCACAGATATGTACGTACAGACTGGAGGGGTCCCGGGGGCCTTAGGAGGATTATGGTGGTTACAGATACCAAGGTCCAGGCTGTAGAGGTCCCTGGGGGGCTTACAGGGTTTTTTGGGGGCATAGATACCAATTTATAGGCTGTAGGGGACTGTGGGGGGCTTAGGGGGTTCGTGGGGGCCACAGATACCTATCTCCATGCTGTTGGGGGTCCTGGGGGCTTACGGGGTTTGTGGGAGGCATAGATATCTACCTCCAGGCTGGAGGGGTCTCGGGGGGGCTTAGGTGTTCGGGCATGAACCACTGTTGCTTGCCTCGGGCAGCCTCTGTGCCTGCAACAGTTTTTGGCATCCCTGGGTGGGCATCGAGGCTAAAATCAGCCTTGCTCGGACCCCTCTCAGCAGCTGACGGATCGCAATGATGACCGACACCCAGCGCGCACCGGTGACTTCATCGGGGGCGTTGGCCAAGACGCGGTTTGATCGACCCTGGAGGGCACAACGGTGCAACGCACTCGGACAGTGGAGAAGCAGCTGCGGGTGACGGTGCAGAACCAGTCCCTTGGATAAGGTAGAAAAGTCCAGTTATCTGGATTTTTTTGTCTGTTAGGACCTGGGGATGGCCAGTGTCACCCTAGGATATGGGGCAGGGACAGAGTACAGGCAGGGCACGGTGTACACCCTTAGAATGCATTCTAGCCAATTGGGAACTGTTTAGATCAGATCCACTAACTAAAAGCAAATTAAAAAGATTCTGTACAGTAGACTGGACTCAATATCAACTAGAAGGTCAGGAAAGGTGGCCAACGGAGGGATCACTTAATTACAACACGATCCTTCAGTTACTTCTGTTTTGTCAGCGTACGGGGAAATGGAATGAACATATGTATGCACAGCTGTTTAGGTTGTTAAGAGAAAGGTCAGATCTTTTGCAAAAGTGTAATCTGACTCCGGCAGGTCCAGTAGTCACTACTGGTATTCCCCAGAACTCCCCTCCAATTGTAATGGCAGATTCGGTGTCCCCTTCAGCTGTAACACCCCCACCATATAACGAGAAGGTGCCTAGAGCCCCAGGGACTGCCCCCCCGGTGGGATTCTATCCATTAGTTACAAATGCCAGGATAGCCCCCTTACCAGCGGGAGAGGAACCGGCCACTGTCCTGCAAGTTTACAACCATGTTCCTTTTAACCCCGTGGAACTGGCAGCCTTTAAAGCACAGGCTGGGGAATTTTCAATGAACCCAAGCCAGATTATCTCAGTTTTCGAGGGGTGCCTAGCTAGTCACAAGCCTAATTGGAATGACTGTCAAATCCTTCTAAGAACCCTGTTGTCCGAGATGGAGCGGAATCAGGTTATATCTAAGGCAAGGGAGGAGGCACAGCGGAGACATGAGCGGGACCAAAATACCCCCCATCCCAATGTGGCGGTCCCCCGGGCTGATCCCGAGTGGAACCCTAATGATGCCCCGCAATTCACCCTCCTCACTTCCTATAAGGATTTGATTTTATATGGTGTCCGGCACTCAGTGGTTAGACACAATAACTGGGCCAAGCCCTATGAAATCGTGCAGGAGCCAAAGGAGAGTCCGGTTGCTTTTTTGCAGCATATTCGGGATACAATCTGGCAACATACTAATGCAGATCCCGATGACCGGGCAACTGAGGCAATTGTCAAGGGCATCTTTACTAGCCATGCAGCCCCTGATATTAAAAGGAAATTACAGAAAAAGGAGGACTTAATGGGCATGACTATGGCACAAATTCTGGAAACGGCCAATAAGGCTTATAGCCTCAGAGAAGCAGAAAAGGAAAAGAGACAAGTGAAAATGATGGTTGCAGCAGTACAGGCCGGTGGCAAGAGAAGGTTTCAGGAAGGTGGTAGGGGCCGGGGAATGAGAGGCCATGGGCGTGGGTGCCCTGGTTCACAGGAAAGGCGTCTGGGTCGTAAGCAGTGTGCTATATGCCGGAAGGAGGGACACTGGAAAAATGAGTGCCCCGAGAGGGAAGGTACCCCCATGATGGCAGCAGAAAATCAAGACTAGGGGTGTCAGGAGAGACGGACCATCCTGCCCCCGGAACACCGAGTAAAAATGCGGGTGGGAAATTCGGAATTAGACTTTCTAATAGACTCTGGAGCAGCACAAACTGCTGTAAACCAACCCCTTCAGCTGCCAGTGGCAGATTCTCTCACGGTAGTGGGTGCTACAGGAAAAGGAGCTGAGTGTCCAGTGTATGCCCCAGCGGAATGTCCGTTGGGAAACAGAACTATATCTCACAAGCTGGTCTACCTCCCTGATTGCCCAACACCCCTGCTAGGACGGGATCTGCTTTGTCGCTTAGGAGCCACCCTGCATTTTACCCAAGACAAAATAACCCTCACCTTACCCCCTGAGAATGCTTGGATGATGGCCCTTGCAATTAAGCCTTCAGCTATGCAAGCCCCAGAGTGGAGCCAGTGGAAGGACCAGGTGTACCCCCTGGTATGGGCATCAGGGGTCCCAGGAAAGGCTACCCATCAAACCCCTATTAATGTTCAGCTCCTGCCAGGGAAAGGTCCGGTGCGAATCAAGCAGTATCCAATCAAGAGGGAAGCCAGAGAGGGTCTGCAGGGAACAATAGACCGATTTCTACAGTGTGGTGTGCTTCGAGAATGTCAGACAGCTTGGACACCCCCATCTTGCCTGTGCAGAAACCCGATGGCACGTACCGGCTAGTGCAGGACCTGAGGGCGGTTAATGAATGAGTTAAGACTCTGCACCCCCTGGTCCCGAAACCCTATACACTGTTGGCCTCTATAGGGGGACAGTATACCCATTTTTCAGTTCTTGATTTGAAAGACGCTTTCTTCACGATTCCTGTCGATACTGCATCTCAGGAGATTTTCTCCTTCGAGTGGGAGGACAGAAAAAGGGTTAAAAAGCAGCTTTGCTGGACAGTGCTAGCCCAGGGGTTTAAGAATTACCCCACCCTTTTCAGTCAAGCCCTGGCTAGAGACTTGGAGGAGTGGAACAATGAGGACGAAATTCTCCTCCTGCAGTATGTAGATGACCTGTTAATTGCTGCTGTGGGTCTCACCCTGTGCCTTAAAGCAACTGTGAGCCTTTTGAACTTTGTTGGACTCCAGGGATATCGGGTAGCACAAAGCAAGGCTCAAATTGCTCTCACAGAAGTGCAGTACTTAGGATTTCACCTAAGGCAGGGGGAGCGTCAGCTTTCAAACGAAAGGAAGGAAGCTATCTGTCAAGTGCCTGTCCCAAACAATCGTAAACGGCTCAGGGCGTTTCTGGGAATGGCAGGCTTCTGCAGAATATGGATCCCTGAATTCGAACTGTGGGCAAAACCACTGTACGAGTGTCTTAAGGAAGCGAATCACAACCCCTTTCACTGGTCCCCAAAAGCTGACAGGGCATTTAAAATTCTAAAAAGAAAACTGATGGAAGCCCCCAGCCCTGGGTCTGCCAGATCTCTCTAAATCATTTCAGCTGTATGTGCATGAAAGGAAAGGGGTGGCTCTGGAAGTGCTTACTCGGTTGTTGGGCACTGTCATAAACAGATAGCTAAGGGTTAATGTTCTTTTACCTGTAAAGGGTTAACACAGGGAACCAAACACCTGACCAGAGGACCAATCAGGAAACAAGACTTTTTCAAATCTGGGTGGAGGGAAGTTTTGGGTGTGAGTTCTTTGTCTTGGTTCGGTGACCCTCTCGGCTCTGAGAGTGATTTTTCTATCTCCAGGCTTTCTAATCTTCTGTTTCCAAGTTGTAAGTACAAGGATAGTAAGACAATAGGTTTATATTGTTTTTTTGTATTTACATGTGTGTAGTTGCTGGAATGTGTTAAATTGTATTCTTTTTGGATAAGGCTGTTTACTCATTTTTTTCCTTTAAGCAATTGACCCTGTATATTGTCATCTTAATACAGAGACTATTTTTAATGTCTTTTTCTTTCTTTTTTATATAAAGCTTTCTTTTTAAGACCTGTTGGAGTTTTTCTTTAGTGGGCACGCCAGGGAATTGAGTCTGCAGCTCACCAGGGAATTGGTGGGAGGAAGAAGTCAGGGGGAAAATCTCTTTGTGTTAGATTTACTAAGCTTGACTTTGCATACCCTCTGGGTGAGGGGGAAGAGATATTAGATCTCTCGGTACTTGTGTTTCAAGGACTGGAAGCAGGGAATCTCCTAGGGTCGTCCAGGGAGGGGAGCCTGGGAGGAAGTAACAAGGAAACAAGGGGAGGGGGTTATTTCCCTTTGTTGTAAGACTCAAGGCATCTGAGTCTTGGGGTATTCTGGGAAGGTTTTGGGGAGACCACAGTGAGCTAGGCACTGTATAATTCCTGGCTGGTGGCAGGAATTACCAGGTCCAAGCTGGTAACTAAGCTTGGAAGTTTTCATGCTAACACCCATATTTTGGATGCTAAGGTCCAGATCTGGGAAGAAATGTTATGACAGGCACCTGGAAACATCCCGTGGCTTACTTCTCCAAACAACTGAATCAGGTTGCCAAGGGGTGGCCGGTGAGTCTACAGGCGGTCGCTGCAACTGCCCTAGTACTTGAGGAAGCTGAAAAGCTAACTTTGGAAGGGACTGTGCAGGTGTATACTCCCCACATGGTTCAGGCCCTGCTGGATGCCAAGGGTGCTCTCTGGCTCACACAGGCTCAGGTGGCTCAGTATCAGGCTAAACTTTTGAAAACCCCCGAAGTCACCCTGCAGGCTTGCCCATCCCTTAACCCAGCCACTCTGTTGCCAGAGACAGAAAAGCAGGAACATGACTGTTTAAATGTCATAGATGCCCAATACTCTAGCCGCTCGGACTTAAAAGATCAACCACTCCCAAATGCAGATTATGAGTGGTACACCGACGGCAGCAGTACTGTTACAAACGGACAGAGGAGGGCGGGCTATGCTGTTGTAACTCTCCACGAGACAGTGGAAGCAGAGAGTTTGCCTGCCAGGACATCAGCCCAGCTGGCTGAACTAGTAGCCTTAACCCGCGAGCTTGAAATGTCAAAAGGAAAAAGAGTTAACATTTTTACTGATTTCAGATATGCCTTTGGAGTGCTGCACGCTCATGCAGGTCTGTGGAAGCAGAGGGGGATGCTGACCGCCAAGGGCTCTCCGGTCAAGCATGGGCCCCAGATTCTCTGGCTTCTAGAAGCAGTACAGCTCCCCTCAGTGGTAGCAGTGATACACTGCAAGGCTCATCAAAAAGAAGATCATGATGTAAACAGGGGCAACACCAGAGCGGATAGGGAAGCCAAGCGAGCTGCTACCCTGGAACCACTGGAAACTGAGGATGCCCAGATGCATGCCCTCATCCCATCAGTAGGGGAGCTTCCAGCCCCTCAGTACTCTGACGAGGAAAGAAACCTGGCCGACACATTTGGACTCCAGGAAAAGGAGGGATGGCTTCACTCCACGGAAGGAAAAATCCTCCTACCAAAGAACCTAATGCAGCCAGTGCTACAGAGACTACATCAAACCACTCACGCTGGCAGAGTGTCTCTAACCCAGCTGGTGAATAAATATTTCCTGACCTCTGGACTAAGTCCTCTGGTCTCCCAGGTACAGGCCGAATGCTTAATCTGCCAAAAGAACAATCCCAGACCAGGACTTTCAGTGCCACCTGCTACTCTGGAAGCCACCCCGGGTCCAGGACTGGTTTGGCAAATAGATTTCACTGAGTTCCCTCGAACTCAAGGGTACAGATACCTCCTCATCTTAGTGGACCGATTCAGCGGATGGCCCGAAGCTTTCCCATGCCGAAATAATACTGCGAGAACAGTGGCTTTGAAGTTTGTCAAGGAGATCATTCCTCGATTCGGACTTCCTCAGTGGTTGGAATCTGACAATGGACCACACTTCACATCAAAGATCATTCAGACTATCTTGGATGTCCTACAGCTCACCTGAAAGCTCCACACTCCATGGCGACCGCAGGCCAGTGGAGTAGTGGAACGCACCAATCAGACACTCAAGCGACATCTCTCAAAGGTCTGCCAGGAGGCTTCTCTTCGATGGCCCGATGCTCTGCCCCTTGTCTTACTCCGTGTCCGTGCTCTCCCAAAGGGTAGATTAGGGCTTAGTCCCTTCGAGATTATGTTCGGAAGGGCATGGCCTATGAAAGGTACACCGGTTCTGTTAGGGCAGTGGGAAGAGGAGTGTGGTTTCTTGTCTCAGTACGTGCTCTCTGTCTGCTGTTCTCTGTTCTCTTCACAGGTACACCAAAGATTTGCATCCTCTCCCGCTAGATGAACCTATCCACTCCCTGCAGCCAGGTGACTCCGTCCTCGTTCGTACCTGGAAGGACGAGCCTCTCCAAGAGAAGTGGAAGGGACCCCACACCGTCCTGCTGACCTCCCACACGGCGGCCAAGGTTGAGGGACATAAGAACTGGATCCACCACTCTAGACTGAAAAGAGTGCCAGCTCCTGAGCAGCGGACCATCCAGCCAGCACCAGAGACTGCCAGCAACGATCTGGGACTTAAACTGTTGTTTAAACGACATAAGGGCCAAGCCTCAACCTCTCCAATCACCTAGGCCCTTATATGGCTGGAAGCCCTTTAGTGTGGTCTCACATCCCTCCTATTTGTAGACCACACTATTGCTCTCTTCACCAGCGGTGGGCGGTGCACGTAGTGGTACACACAGTACACAGGGGCCCCAGCCAAAGGGTTCACGGGTTTTTATCACCCTGCTTGCCTCCTGTGGGTCCCACCTGGGTACAGGTCCATGGGCAACCCCGCTATTATTTCCACCCTACCGGTACGGAATAATAGATGCAGTGTTTCCCCTTTGGGCGCCCTGATTCCCTACCCTGGGAAAACCCTGAAACCTGGTTATGTTTGTTTTCAGAAGGCTGGCCTAACCTGTTGGCCTGGTCCCTCCTGTTCTTAATTTGCCTGCTATTAATGATTGTTATTTTGTGGGTATTTGGGGAATTGTAGTTGTTAGGCCCTAAGGTCACCTGCTTGGTATGGGTCCAGGTCCAAAGTTTGCTATAATGTTACTTTTTGCCATGGAGGCACTTCTCTTGTTAGTCCCCGCTTCCCTCCCAGCCCATGCGGGGTGGAGAGGGAGTCCCACTAATCTGGAGACAAACACCTATGAAGCCTTAAAGATCTCCTTTGCCCAAGAGTTTAACCTTTCTAACTGCTGGATATGCTCCTAGATCCCGCACCACGCGGCAGGATTGCCATGGAGAGCGGTTCCCCAAAATTGGTCTGATATTTGCCAGGTATGGCAGAGCACTAATGGCTTCCAGCATCCCCCACCCATCCCAAGAATCGCCCCTGGATGGCCTACTCTAGCTGCAAACTGTTCCAAGGAAGCCCAGTTTAGCCCCACCAATTATCCTTAAAAGCCCATCTGGAACAGCGCTGTTATCCCTCAGCCCACCAGGCTTCGTGCCGTTCCCCCTGGCCTCCTCTGTCACACACAAAATAGGACGGCCAACCACACATGATTTGATAGTAACAGCACCTGTCAATATTATTTGACCCCAACCGCTAACGTGTCCATTCCGGTTTATAACAGCTCCGGACAGAACTCTGGGAAAGGGTTTGCATATTGGACCCCTATAAAGCCTGCACAAATGGCTCGGGGATATAATAGTTTGTTGGGAAGTGGCCTGCTCTATCACATATGTGGCCAGAATGCCGATAAGGGCTCCCTCATGGGTGGTATGAAAGCTGTTACAAGGGGTTTCTTGCCCCTCCGCTACGGGTCCTGGCCCAGCCCTGTATGGCCACCCAGACAGCGCAGGTCTCTACACCACCCCAGTGCCCATTGGCAAGGGAAACAGGCTTGGTATAATCCTCCTTCCATCATATGGGGCGGAACGAATGGCCCAACTCTACTGGAGACTTTCTGTGTTCCTCACCAAGTTTGCCAATAACACCCTGGCTATGAAAAAAAAGCATCAGCTCTGAGCTTTATCAGCTCCAACTGCTGGCCCTGCAAAACCGCCAGGCCCTAAATTATGTTCTGGCTTCACAGGGCGGGGTGTGTGCCCTTACTGGAAATAAATGCTGTACTTATGTCCCCAAAAATGCACAGGACATTAACAAACACATCCTGTCTGCCGAGCAAGCTTTAAAGCAGTGAAAGGCCCAAGAAAGGGAACCTACCACTTTTGATTCCCTTTGAAGTTGGTTGCCCAACCTGGGAGAAATAGGAGGGGGCCTCATGCGGCTCCTCCTCACAAGGGTGATGCTGTGCCTGGTCACCCTCATCCTGATTGCTTGTTTTAAGATGCTCCTCCATAAGCTTTGTGCCCCCCGTTCCCCAGAACTCCCGATGTACCCTCTTATTGATAACCCCAGCTCTATGGCATTTGTCTGCAGAGTATGAGAAAACTCAGCCAAAAGCTTGTTGAGTATTCTCAAAAGAGGGAATTGTTGGTGTCACTAAGCATAACCCTAAGTAACTTGGAAAGGTGAAAGGCAATAAGGATATAGAGTCTCCCTGTTTTAGGCCTCAGGCAAGCAAAAGTCCCTCCATGTTAGAACTCTAATCGACCTAACAGGCCAGTAGATAGGAAAGGCCAGGTGCAACATCTGTTATCAGTTGCAATACAGCTCAAACCGGTATAAGGCAGGACTAATGAGGCCTGCATGCTTCTGGCCAAGGGAAGGAGATAACGGTTCACGAGAAGAAAGGACAAGATCGTAATTCAAAGGAATGGGCCTAACGAGCTAGACTTGTAGTCGCCAACTTTGATTAACTGTTTAGTGTAACTGCTTGATGTAACTGCTACAAGGGGGAAAAGGGGGAGGGAGGGAAGAAGGGACGGGCTTAGCTAAAAGTAAAGTATAAAAAAGGTAAAGTGCTTGTATTAGGTGTGCTGGATCTGAGGCGTGCCAAGTCTCCCAGCACCGCTTTGAGATCTCAAATAAACTTTGCTTGCTTCTCCACCCTGGTGTGTTTATTGGCGCTAAGCACTCCGGGCACAAAGCACTGTTGCTTGCCTCGGCCAGCCTCTGTGCCTGCAACAGTTGTGAAGAAAAGCTTGAAAAACGGCCCAAGCATGGCCAACATAGCCCCCATCTGCCTGAGTCTGCAGAGAGCCTGAGCCTACCACTGTGAGGGTGGAGCTGCCCCAAGTGACTGATGTAGCGATGCTGCCCGACTCTTTGGACAGCCCAAACAGGGAGGAGTGCCCAGTGAATCTCAATGGAGTGATGTAGCAAGCCCGATTGCTCTGGAGGCACCTACCTCACCCCAGCAGTGACAGCCCAGCTCCTGGGGGAAAGAACTGGGGGCCCCTGCTGCTCCTAGCGGGAGGGGGACTCAGCTACCCATCCTGGGGGGAAGAAGGAACCCTGTGCAGCTTTCCCTGCCTCTCCAAGATGTTTAACTGAAATCGATTAGGAACAGGTTGGAACTGGTCTGTCCCGAGCCCTCTGAAACCCAAATCAGAGCATCCACATGGGCTTTGCTCTGGTTTCAATTTGCCCCATTGGTCAAACTGGTGCCAATTTCCCATGCAGAGAAGGCCTGAGAGTAAAGGCTTGAAACCCCAGGGAGCCCCTGGCTCAGTGAGGGGGCTGGCTGTTCTCAGAGTGCCTGAGAACCACAGCCCCACGAGTCCCGATGTCCCTCTTCTTTGCCCATGGGGACGTACAACTCTGAATCCTGCTGAGCATGGGGTGAGCCGGGTGGGCCAGGCACACATGGGGGAGCACAGGAGCGACAGGCCCAGAGTGGGGGGCTGGTGTAAAGGGGTTACTCCATGTTAGCCCATAGGATCCTGACACCCCCTTGCCTGCCACCCAGGCCTGGATGGGGCCATGCTTTCGCCCTCCAGGCTCTGCTACACTGCTGGGGGCGTGGCTAACACAGTGGGCGGAGTCCTTGGCAGCCAGACCCCTGGCAGGCAGCTTGGGGAAGGCTGCAGGCAGCTGTATCTGGAGTCATTTCTGGGACAGAGGTAAGGTCAGCTGGCTGGGGGCCTCTGGGAGGGGCCTGGTCTGAAATGCAGGGCTGGTGCTGCCTGCTCCCCAGCTGGTTTAAAAGCTCCCCTGGAGGAAGCAGCCTTGGTAGGGGTCTCTGGTTCTGGCTCCACACAGGGGGCTGAACCCATGACAGCTCCAGCCCCACATGGCCTGAGTCTTGTCTTGGGGGGTGCTGGACACTGTGTAACACTGGCAGGGCTGGAACCAGGCGGCTGTGGGAGATGCCAGCAGGACGGGCTGGGTGCTGGGGGAAGATCAGCCTAGATTACCTGTCCCCAGCTGGGCCTTTGGTCCCAGTCTGGATGGGCTGGGGTGATTCTCCTGAGGGGTCAGCTGGCTTCTGCTCTCCCAGCACCACCTGGTGAGGGGCAGGGGGTTGGAGGGAGCGAGTTTAGGGGCCTGGGGCTCATGGGCTCTGCTTGTGTCGGCCTCACCCTGGCTTGTTGGTGTAGCTGGCCGCTGGGCTGCAATTCAGTCAATGCTGAAATGTCAGGGAATGTTCCAGGCACCCCCGGCTGCTCTGGGGGCACATGGAGCCCTGGCCCTGCCATATCCTTAGCCCACCAGAGCTCCAGCTGCCTGGGCAGTTGCCTCGAGCTCAGACTGGCTGATTGCATGCATTAGCCCCTCGCAGGATAACAGTAACTGGCCCGTCCTCCCGCACACTGAATGCTTATCTCCCCAGAGTGGGGGAATGGCGTGGCCTGGGCACACCTTACTCTGGCTGGGGGAGGCTGGTGTGGAGGGAAGCGGCCTGGGGGACCCAGAAAGGTGAGAATGGGGGTCCACACAGACACTCGGGTCTGGGAAGAGGGGTGCAGACAGCTGCTGGCATGAGCCTGATATGGCAGGTAGCATGCAGCCCCCTGTCAGAGGGAGTTGTGGGGAATCCCTGAAATAATAGGGGGCAGGGAAGGGGGCTCCTGGAAGGAACGGGGAGATGCATGGCACCCTGGTTATGCAGTGAGCTCTGCGGCATGTGGCCCCTGGCACTTTTCTGAGGGCATTAGCACCAGCACCTGTAGGCCTCTGAGCAGCCAGCCCCTGTGTAGGGATGAGAGTTGTGGGAGGCAGAGATACCTACGTCCAGGCTGGACGGCTCCCGGGAGGGGTTAGGGGGTTCATGGGGTGCACAGATACCTACATCCAGGCTGTCGGGGTCCCGGGGGGATTAGGGGGTTTGTGGGTGTCTCAGATACTTAGGTCTGGCCTGTAGGGTTCCCGGGCAGATTAGGGGGTTCCTCTGGGGCACAGATATATACGTCCAGGCTGGAGGGGTTGCGGGGTGCTCTTGGGGGTTTGTGAGGGGCACAAATACTGACGTGGAGACTGGAGGTGTCCCTGGGGAGCTTAGAGGGTTCGTGTGGGGCACAGAAACCTACGTCTAGGCTGTAGGGGTTCCTGTGGGGTTAGGAGGTTTCTGAGGGGCACAGATACGTAGATCCAGGCTGTAGGGGTCCTGGGCGGGCTTCGAGGGTTTCTGGGGGTCACAGATACCTACGTGCAGGCTGGAGGTGTTCCGGGGTGCTTAGCGGGGCTATGAGGGGAACAGATACCCACATCCTGGCTGTAGAGGTCCCTGGGTTGCTTAAGGAGTTCGTGGCGGGCACAGATTCCTACATCCAGGCTGTATGGGTCCCTGGGGGGCTTAGGGGAGCTGTGGGGATACAGATACCTATCTCCAGGTTGTAGTGGTCCCTGGGTTGCTTAGGGAGTTTGTGGGGTGTCCAAATACCTACGTCCAGGCTGGAGGGGTCACTGGGGGTCTTTGGGGGTCTTCGGATACACAGATACCAATGTCCAGGGTGTTGGGGGCCTGGGGGTCTTTGGGGTTCAGGGGGGCATAGATACCTTTCTCCAGGTTGTAGGGGTCCCTGGGGGGCTTAGGGGTTTGTGGTGGACCCAGATACCCACAACCAGTCTGGAGAGGTCTGTATGTGGCTTATGTGGTTTGTGGGTTGTACAGATACCTACTTCCAGATTGGAGGGGTCCTGTGATACTTATGGGATATGTTGGGGGGCAGAGATAGCTATGTCCAGGCTGTAGCAGACCCAGGAGGACTTAAGGGGTCTTATGAGACAAAGATACCTAGGTCCAGGCTGTAGGGGTCCCAGGGAGCTTAGGAGGTTGTGGGGGGCACAGATCCATACATCCAGGCTGTAGAGGTGCCAGCGGGGATAAGGGTTTTTCTGGGGGGCAAAGATATCTACGTCTAGCCTGCAGGGTTCCCGGGGGGGCTTAGGCGATTATTGGGGGGCACACATACCTAGGTCCAGTCTGGAGGGGTCCCGGGGGGCTTAGAGGGATGTGGGGGATAAAGATACCTTTGGTCCGGCTGGAGGGGTTCTTGAGGGGGCTTAGGGCGGGTTGTGGAGGGCACAGATACCTTCATCCTGGCTTTTGGGGTCCAAGGGGGCTTAGAGGGGACGGATAGCTCAGTGGTTTGAGCATTGGCCTGCTAAACCCAGGGTCGTGACCTCAGTCCTTGAGGGAGCCACTTAAGGATCTGGGGCAAAAATGAGTACTTGGTCCTGCTAGTGAAGGCAGGGGGCTGGACTTGATGACCTTTTGAGGTCCCTTCCAGTTCTAGTTGATAGGTATATCTCCAATTATTATATTATAGGCTTAGGATTCCTATGGGAAGGGCACTTGGAGCTAGGGTAAGAATTCCTATGGTTAGGGCTTTCCACCTGAGTGTAAGGGTCCCTAAGGGAAGGATACTTGGTGTTATGGTTAGGGTTCCTATGGGTAGAGCACTTGGAGCTATGGTTAGGGTTCCCATCCTCGGGTTAGGGTATCTAAGAGTAGGGCACTTGGAGCTAGGGTAAGGGTTCCTAAAGCCACCCCTTGATCTCATCCCCCACACAGGCAGTAGCTACTGCATCACCGTGAAGCAGAAAGCATTCACCGCATGGAGCAGCAGTGACACCGTGTGGCCACGCGGGGTAATGCACAGAGGTTTTCCCTGACAGAGCAACAGTGTCACCGTGTGGCCATGCGCGGTAATGCAGAGATCATTTCCCACATTGAGCAACAGTGACACTGGGTGGTCATATGCGGTAATGCACAGAGCATTTCTCTTATAGAGCGACAGTGACACCATGTGGCCACGTCAGGTAATACACAGAGCATTTCTCTCCTAGAAGAACAGTGACCCTGTGTGGCCACACCAAGTATTGCATGGAGCATTTCTCTCCTAGTGGAACAGTGACACCATTTGGCCACACCAAGTAGAACAGAGCACTTTCTGCATGGTGCAACAGTGACACCTTGTGGTCACGCAGGGTAATGTACAGAACATTTCCCTCACGGAGCTACAGTGACACTGTGTGGCCACGCAGGGTAATACACAGAGCATTTTGTGCATGGAACAACAGTGACGTTGTGTTGTCACGCTGAGTAATGCACAGAGCATCATACCTATGTAGAGACTGTAGAGATCCCTGAGGTACTTAGGGGGTGTGGGGGGCACAGATAGCTAAGTCCAGGCTGAAGGCATTCCAGGGGAGCTTAGGGTGTTCGTAGGGTCACAGATACCTACATCTAGGCTGGTCGGGACCCTGGGGAAGTTAGGGGGGTTGGGGGGCATAGGTACCTATGTTCAGGCTGTAGAGGTCCCAGTGGGGATTAGGGGCTTCATAGGTGTCCAGGGGGGTCATAGGGGTTCGAGGGGAGCACAGATATCTACGTCCAGGCTGTAGGGGTACCTCGGCAGCTTAGGGGGGTTGTGAGGACCATATATTCCTACATTCAGGCTGTAAGGGTCCCAGGGGGTTTAGGGGGTTCGTGGAGGGCACAGATACCTACGCCCAGGCTGTAGGAGTCTCTGTGGGGCTTGGGAGGGTTGTGGGGGTCACAGATACCTACATCCCAGTTGGAGGGGTCCCGGGAAGGATTAAGGAGTTTCTGGAGGCCACAGATACCTAGGTCCAGGTTGTAGAGGTCCCTGGGGGGCTTTTGGCTTCGTGGGGGGCACAGATACCTATCCCCAGGCTGCAGTTGTTCCTGTGGGTTTTATGGGGTTTTGGGGGGGACGAGATACCTACGTCCAGGATGGAGGGTCCCTTGCGGGCTTAGTGGGTTTGTGGGGAGCACAGATACCTACGTCCAGGCTGTACGGGTCTCGAGGGGGATTAGGGGTTGTGGGGGGCACTGGTACCTATGTCCAGGCTGGAGGGCTCCCGGGGGTGGTTACAGGGTTCGTGGGGGGCTCAGATACCTACATCCAGTTTATAGGGGTCCCAGGGGGGGCTTAGGGGGTCGTGGGTTTCAGAGATACCTACGTCCAGGCTGTAGGGATCCCTGGGGGATTAGGGGGGTTGTGGAAGGCACAGATATATTTGTAGAGACTGGAGGGGTCTCGGGAGCCTTAGGAGGATTATGGTGGTTACAGATACCAGCGTCCAGGCTGTAGAGGTCCCTGGGGGGATTACGGGGATTTTTGGGGGCATAGATACCAATTTATAGGCTGTAGGGGACTGTGGGGGGCTTAGAGGGTTTGTGGGGGCCACAGATACCTATCTCCATGCTGTCGGGATTCCTGGGGGCTTACGGGGTTTGTGGGAGGCATAGATACCTACCTCCAGGCTTGAGGGGTCTCGAGGGGCTTAGGTGTTTGGGGGGGCACAGATACCTATGTCTAGGGTGTATTGGTCCCGGGGTGTCTTAGGGAGTTCGTGGGGGGCACAGATATCTACGTCCAGGACCTAGAGGTCCTGGGGGGTTTAGGGTGTTGTGGGAGTACAAATACCTACGTCCAGGCTGTATGGGTTCCTGTGGTGTTAGGGGGTTTCTGAGGAGCACAGATATCTACGTCCAGGCTAGAGGAGTCTCACAGGGGCTTAGGGGTTTCTGGGGGTCACAGATACCTACATGCAGACTGGAGGGGTCCCGGGGGGCATATGGGGTTTATAGGGGGCACAGATACCAAAGTCTTGGCTGTAAATGTCCCTGGGGGGCTTAGAGGCTTTGTGCGGGGCACAGATACCTACCTCCTGGCTGTAGAGGTCCCTGGGGTCTTAGGGAGTTTGTGGGGTGCCCAGTTACCTACGTCCAGGCTGGAGGGGTCCCTGGGAGACTTAAGGTCTTAGTGGAGGGCAAAGAAACCTACGTGCATACTGGAGGGGTCCCGGGGGTTT
Organism: Gopherus flavomarginatus; assembly: GCF_025201925.1. Classification (NCBI taxonomy): domain Eukaryota; kingdom Metazoa; phylum Chordata; order Testudines; family Testudinidae; genus Gopherus; species Gopherus flavomarginatus. The sequence goes on along the minus strand of NC_066629.1, from coordinate 7,252,942 downwards.
AAGGGGGTTTATGAGCGTCACAGATACCAACGTCCTGGGTGTAGAGGTCCCTTGGGGCTTATGGGGTTCGTTGGAGGCACAGATACCTAAGTCCAGGCTGTAGGGGTCCCGAGGGGATTGAGAGTTGTGGGAGGCAGAGATACCTACATCCAGGCTGGATGGCTCCCGGGAGGGCTTAGGGGGTTCATGGGGTGCACAGATACAAGTCCAGGCTGTAGGGGTCCTGGGGGGGATTAGGGGGCTTGTGGGTGTCTAAGATACTTAGGTCCGGTCTGTAGGGTTCCAGGGCATATTGGGGGGTTCCTCTGGGGCACAGATATATACATCCAGGCTGGAGGGGTTGCGGGTGCTCTCGGGGGTTTGTGAGGGGCACAAATATTGACGTGGAGACTGGAGGTGTCCCTGGGGAGCTTAGAGGGTTCATGTGGGGCACAGAAACTTACGTCCAGGCTGTAGGGGTTACTATGGGGTTAGGTGGTTTCTGAGAGGCACAGATACGTAGATCCAGGCTGTAGGGGTCCTGGGCGGGATTCGAGGGTTTCTGGGGGTCACAGATACCTACGTGCATGCTGGAGGTGTTCCGGGGTGCTTAGCGGGGCTATGGGTGGCACACGGGGATGCTGGGTCACCGGGGCACACAGGCATGCTGGGTTCTGGTGGCACACGGGGCTGCTGGGTCTCAGGAGCACACGGGCATGCTGGGTTCTGATTGCACATGGGGCTGCTGGGTCGCAGAGGCACATGGGGCTACTGGGTTGCAGGGGCACACGGGGATGCTGGGGCACACGGGCATGCTGGGTTCTGGTTGAACACGGGGCTGCTGGGTCATAGTGGGCACATGGGCATGCTGGGCTGAAGGGACACACGAGGATGCTGGGTCTCCGGGCACACAGGCATGCTGGGTTTTGGTGGCACACAGGCATGCTGGGTTATGGTTGCACACGGGCATGCTGGGTCACAGAGGCACACGGGGATGCTGGGTCGCAGGGGCACAAGGGCATGCTGGGTCGCAGGGGCACAAGGGCATGCTGGGTCACAGGGGCACACGAGCATGCTGGGTCGCAGGGGCACACGGGGATGCTGGGTCGCAGAGGCACACGGGGATGCTGGGTCGCAGGGGCACACGGGGCTGCTGGGTCGCAGGAGCACAAGGGCATGCTGGGTCGCAGGGGCACACAAGCATACTGGGTCGCAGGGGCACACGGGGATGCTGGGTCACAGGGGCACACGGGGATGCTGGGTTGCAGGGGCACACAAGCATGCTGGGTTCTGGGGGCACATGGGCATGCCGGGTTGCAGGGGCACACGGGGCTGCTGGGTCACCGGGGCACATGGGGCTGCTGGGTCGTAGTGGGCACTGAAGGGCATGCTTATGTTCATTTTGGGTAAAATGTGCTTTGCAGGGTGCTTATGCATAGGGAAGCAGGTTGTTGCTCACTGCCCTAGCAACATTCTAGAGAAGGCCAGGGGGAGGGGTGAGCTCAGCATGTGGAATGCAGAACTATGAGTATGTGATAAACAACCCCATATATGGAAAGATTAACTCTGATTGGTTAGAGGTTGTGTTATGTAACTTGTTATGTAAGTGCCATGTGCTCTAAAATAGCAAGGGGAGGGGCTCCTTGCTGGAGGGATGCTGCCTGATCTTTGTACCAGGGGCTCTCCTTTTGTTCACACAGGTGTGTGCGGAGGGGCATCCGGGCCAAACCTGCATGGCACTGCCATGGGAGCTCTGCAGTTCCAGCAGGCTCTGTGCTCCAAACATTTCTCCTGTTGCTGGCAAATGCACTTTGACACGGGATTCTGGGGCAAGGGAGGGGCTGTTTATGAAGTGACACACCTCCTTCCTTGAAGGGAAGGGCACGAGCCAGGAGCTGAGGGGATCCCAGAGGATTCTTTACCGAGCACTGCCAGTAAGCTCAGCGCTGCATGAGGCCATCTCTGTCCCAGGCCCCCAGACCAGCCACGCAGCTCTGCCCCGGGTTTCACTTCCCACCAGCCGCGAGGAGGGCTGCGGGGGAGCGGGTTTGCAGGTGTGATCTGACCACAGAGAGGACGGTCACTGGGCCTGGCCATCGAGGCCCAGCAAGAAGCAGAAGGCGGGGAGTGTGGGCTGGGGGCAAAGGGCTGACACCACCTTTAAAATGGTGTGCTGCTCCTGCTGCTGGAACCCGACTCCCTCCCCGTCAGCTCCCTGGCAAGCTTTCTTCCCTGGGACACAGCCCGGCTCTGGCCTTGCTGTGGGTGGCTCCCATGTGATCCCCAATATGAGAGCAAATGCCTCCAGTCACTCACCCAGGGAGTTCACAGGCCACTCACCTCTCCAGTTCCTTGGGCACCGGTTTTTACTGATCCATGAGCTGCCCGCAGGGCAGGATGACTCCGCACGTCCCTGGGCACCAAGCAGGGAGGGAATGGAGGAAATGGAGAAGTATTTACCCAGGGTATTTATCCAGCTCCCTTAACTGGCTAAGCATCTATCCTGGATTTAAACCCATGCCCCTGTAAGGTGGGGCAGCGCCCTTCTCCCCTGTACAGATGAGCGCTTGTGGTTGCGAAGAAAAGCTTGAAAACTGGCCCAAGCATGGCCAACATAGCCCCCATCTGCCTGAGTCTGCAGAGAGCCTGAGCCTATCACTGTGAGGGTGGAGCTGCCCCAAGTGACTGACGCAGCAATGCTGCCCGACTCTTTGGACAGCCCAAACAGGGAGGAGTGCCCAGTGAATCTCAATGGAGTGATAATAGCAAGCCTGATTGCTCTGGGGGTACCTACCCCACCCCAGCAGTGACAGCCCAGCTCCTGGGGGAAAGAACTGGGGGCCCCTGCTGCTCCTAGTGGGAGGGGGACTCAGCTACCCATCCTGGGGGGAAGAAGGAACCCTGTGCAGCTTTCCCTGCCTCTCCAAGATGTTTAACTGAAATCTATGAGGAACAGGTTGGAACTGGTCTGTCCCGAGCCCTTTTGAAACCCAAATCAGAGTATCCACATGGGCTTTGCTCCGGTTTCAGTTTGCCCCATTGGTCAAACCGGTGCCACTTTCCCATGCAGAGAAGGCCTGAGAGTAAAGGCTTGAAGGGACTGGCTGTTCTCAGAGTGCCTGAGAACCACACCCCCACGAGTCCCGATGTCCCTCTGCTCTGCCCATGGGGACGTACAACTCTGAATCCTGCTGAGCATGGGGTGAGCCGGGTGGGCCAGGGACACATGGGGGAGCACAGGAATGACAGGCCCGGAGTGGGGGGCTGGTGTAAAGGGGAGACTCTATGTTAGCCCCTGGGATCCTGACACGCACTCGCCTGCCGCCCAGGCCTGGATGGGGCCATGCTTTGGCCCTCCAGGCTCTGCTACACTGCTGGGAGCGTGGCTAATGCAGTGGGCGGAGGCCTTGGGAGCCAGACCCCTCGCAGGCAGCTTGGGGCAGGCTGCAGGCAGCTGTGTCTGGAGTGAGTTCTGGGACAGAGGTAAGGGCAGCTGGGAGGGGCCTGGTCTGAAATGCAGGGCTGGTGCTGCCCGCTCCCCAGCTGGTTTAAAAGCTCCCCTGGAGGAAGCAGCCTTGGTAGGGGTCTCTGGTTCTGGCTCCACACAGGGGGCTGAAGCCATGATGGCTCCAGCCCCACATGGCCTGAGTCGGTCTTGGGGGGTGCTGGACACTGTGTAACACTGGCAGGGCTGGAGCCAGGTGGCTGTGGGAGATGCCAGCCGGATGGGCTGGGTGCTGGGGGGAGATCAGCCTGGATTCCCTGTCCCCAGCTGGGCCTTTGGCCCCAGTGTGGATGGGCTGGGGTGATTCTCCTGAGGGGCTAGCTGGCTTCTGCTCTCCCAGCACCACCTGGTGAGGGGCAGGGGATTGGAGCGAGCGAGTTAGGGGCCTGGGGCTCATGGGCTGTGCTTGTATAGGCCTCGCCCTGGCTTGTTGGTGTAGCTGGCCGCTGGGCTGCAATTCAGTCAATGCTGAAATGTCAGGGAATGTTCCAGGCACCCCCGGCTGCTCTGGGGGCACATGGAGCCCTGCCCCTGCCATCTCTTTAGCCCACCAGAGCTCCAGCTACCTGGGCAGTTGCCCAGAGCTCAGACTGGCTGATTGCACCCATTAGCCCCTCGCAGGATAACAGTAGCTGGCCCATTCTCCCGCACACTGAATGCTTATCTCCCCAGGGTGGGGGAATGAGAGCGTGGCCTGGGCACACCCTACTCTTTCTGGGGGAGGCTGGTGTGGAGGGAAGGGGACTGGGGGCCCAGAAAGGTGAGAATGGGGGTGCACACAGACACCGGGGTCTGGGAAGGAGGGTACAGACAGCTCCTGGCTTGAGCCTGGTATGGGAGGGAGCATGCAGCCCCCTGTCAGGGGGAGTAGTGGGGAGTCCCTGAAATAATAGGGGGCAGGGAGGGGGGCTTCTGGAAAGAAGAGGGAGATGCATGGCACCCCAGTTACACAATGAGCTCTGCGGCATGTGGCCCCTGGCACTTTTCTGAGGGCATTAGCACCAGCACCTGCAGGCCTCTGAGCAGCCAGCCCCTGTGTGGGGACAGGCCAGCCCCCGCCGCATGGCTGCACTGCCCGTGTAATCCAGGGCGTGCCCCTCCTTGAGTCCCAGCGTCTCCGCTGGTGGCTTGCCCTGCAAGCTCCCTGGGTGCAGACACCCCCTGATGCTTTCCTGCCTCCCCCACAACAGCAGCTGCTGCACCGTGGCCCCATGAGCCAGACTCAGCTCCAGATCCTGGTGCTCGGCCCCGAGGCCTCTGGGAAATCCACCATGATCAGACGCCTGCTCTGCGAAGGGGGCGACAGCTGGAAGAGTCTGGAGACACCCCAGAAAGAGGTAACCACGGCCGGGGGTGTCCGCAGGCAGACAAGTGTCCTTTAGCCCCATCCCCCACCTCTCACTCCCAGAACCTGGGCTGGACAGCGTGGGCGGGAGCTCTGCCATGAGACAGTCCATGAGGTCCCTCGGCCTAACGCCCGTTCTATGGTGGACCCACAAACAGTGGGGCTGGGGTTAGGCCCCTCGCCGCTGCCTGGACAGGCAAAGTGAGCCTCAGCCTCCACGTCAAAGAGAAGTGTTTCCACAGCACCCCCCTTGCTGGCAGAGTGACCCGGGGTCTCCCTTCTCTGGGCAGCTGGAGGACACAGTCCTGCCGAGTGAGGATTTCTCAGCCCTCACGCCAAGGGGAAGGGGAGTGGGAGCCTGACAGAGCTCTTGTCTTACACAATTGCAACCCTTCCAATGTGGCAGGCAGCTAGTCTCAGCCCGAGAATACTGTCAGTGCAACTGTACTGACAGCTATTCTCTGAGGGAGCGAGTAACTGGGGTTGTGCCCAGGGGCGGCTCTAGCCATATCGCCGTCCCAAGCACGGCGACACGCCGTGGGAGGTGCTCTGCTGGTCGCCGGTCCCGCGGCTCCGGTGGACATCCCGCAGACGTGCCTGTGGAGGGTCCGCTGGTCCTGTGGCTCCGGTGGATCTCCCACAAACATGCCTGCGGATGCTCCACCGAAGCCGCGGGACCAGCAGACCCTCCACAGGGATGCTTGTGGGAGGCCCCCTCCCTCCCGGCGACCGGCAGAGTGCCCCCCGTGGCATTCCACCCCAAGCATGCGCTTGGAGTGCTGGGGTCTGGAGCCAGCCCTGATTGTGCCAGTGTAACTGTTACGGTCAAAATCACCCCTCGCTGGCAGCAATGCCCCAGGATGAGGGCTGTGCCTAGAGCAGGCTAGTGAAACAGACGGGCCAAACAAAAGTGGGTTAGGAGCTGTGAAATCGACTCCCCTCCCGGCCTGAGCTGGGGGTCGCTTCTTTGGCCTTGGAGTTCCAGGAGCTCCCCAGTCGCCCAGAGGGATTCCCAGGGAAATGAGGCTTCCCTTTCTAGTGTAACAAAACTGAACACATGGTGCTGGAACACCCTGCCCAGCCTCCATCCAGCACAGCAGCGAGTAGCCACAGGAGCCCCGTGATTCCCCTTCTATGGAGCTTTGCAGCCCCAGCCCCTGGCTGGGTGAGGAAGGTCCATGTGCTCTCTGTAGCACATGGGGAGGGGCAGATCAGTAGTTCTGGGTGCCGCAGACCTGGCTGAACTCCTGGGGGCGTGACTCCAAGGTCCGCACTTGAGAATTGAGCCCAGGCATGTCTCAAATTGCATGCCCCGAACCAGTGCCCATCTCTGGGAATTCAGCCCCAAGACCAGTGCTTCATTTGGGCCAGGGCTGAGCCCTGACACCTCTTCGTTTGCTGCATCAATTATGAATGTAAAACAACTGCTTAAGCCCCAGCACCTCTTTCCTTACAAATTAAGCACTGCCCAAGGCCAGCAGCTGGTGGCAGAAGCAGGAGTAGAACCACCAACTCCCAGGCCCACGTGTGTTCCTCAGCCAAGCTGCCCCAGCGTGAGGTCATTGTCCCATAGTGAGAGAACCTCCCAGTTGTGCCGGGTGCATCAGACAAAGGGCAACTGTCCTGAGGAGATCGGTCTCTGGGACACCCATAAGGTCCCCATTCCCAGAGATGCCTGGTACGGAGACACCATGGGTGGCATGTCTGCTGCATGCAGGAGGTGGGGGGTAATGCACAGGGGAGCGAAAGGAGGCTGAGGTTTGCTGTGGCTGGTTGCTCTGTGAGCACATCATCTAAGACAGGTGGCTCTCATTGGCTTGTACGAGAACTGTAACCAGCTTCCTCCCCATGCAGACAGGGAAGAGCCCCCCCATGCCTGCCCGGATGCTGGACAGGCCGAGAGCAGAGCAGCGGCAGGGCACAGCCCCTAGTCACCTCCTGCAGCCCTTCAAGACCCCAAAGTACGAGGTCATTGTTGTCGATTCCCTGGAGCCCGGGGGGCTGCCCGGTAACCCGTTCCCAGGCAGCGCTCCAGTAAGTGCCAGGCCGGAGGGTGCATTACCAGAATGGCTGGGGCTGGCTGGTTGGTGGGGAGCTCACTGACAAACCCAGGATCAGCTGGCTGGGCGCTGACACAGGATAGAAACTCACCCAGGGCTGTGGGGGCGAGGGGCGTGGTTTTCCAGTATTTGGAGGCTGTGTGAATGCTGGGTCTCCAGCAGGAGGCAGGATGGGAAGATTTAACCATCTCTTCCGGCCTCAAAACTCTAGAACTTGCTTTAAAGACTTCCCGCCGCTAACCCGCTTTAACCCGTGTCTGTGGGCTGGTTATCGGAACGCTGACCAAGGCTCGGTCAGATGCTGGGCCGTAGCCACCCGGGTACCTCGCACTGCTGAAAAGGGGGCTCGGCTGTGGTGCCTTTTGTCTGACCAGCCATCTCTTGGCTGACGGTAATTCTGCTGCTGCCCTTTAATTCCCCCCCGGGAGGTTGCGGGGCACGTCGCCCTAGCAGTAACTAAATGTTCAGGGCTGATGTGCAGGGTGCATTGTCAGGCCATGGCTGGTGGCCCTTGGCTTCTCTACTGCTCCCTCCCCGCCACACACCTCATTCCTGTCTCCTTCCTCTCTTTCCTCTTCTCTGGGGGAAGAAGAGGTTTGCCCCCCTAGTCACTGTGCCCCTCACCTAGCACCCCCAGCCCACCCCAAAGAGGGTATCTGCATCCTGCCCTGCAGCGGAATCCCTTCACCTGCCTCCCTGCCCCGTGGCCATGCCCGGCACCAGATCAAGCACCCAGCCCCAGTGGGTGTGGGCCACGCACCCACCACGAGGCCCCAATGGGCGTGGGCTGCTCTGTGCTCTGGATGGGCAGCTGTTACGTAGTTGGTGCGTTACCCCAGTGCTCACATCTGAGGTTCCCTGGCTTCGTGTGCATTGCGTCTCTAACACTCGGGTTGCTCTGGGCATTAAGCAATTCTTGTCTCCCCTAGGCCAGCGCTGCCGTGCTGCTGGTCCCTGCGGCTGGGGGACAGCATGAGGCCAGCTGCGTTGTCACCTGCCAGCAGGTCCTCTTGGCCCGCAATCTGCCGGCCAAGCAGCTCGTCGTCTGTGTGAACAAGATGGATGCCACGGAGCCTCCCTACAGCCGCCAGCGCTACCAGGAGATCACCCAGGCAGTGTGCGCCTGCCTCCGCCAGCTGGGCAAGAACCCAGCAACTGTGGCTTTTCTCCCAATCTTGGGCTTGCATGGGGACAACCTGCTGGAACCCAGCTCCAGGGTAAGTCTGGGGCCTAGCCACCATGGGAAGGGCTGCAGGGCATTGGGCCAGACGGTCCCCCTTGTGGGAATGGCTTAGCCAGGCCGCTGGCTTGTCCATCCTAGCAGCTGTCTAAGACCAGCATTTGTGATGCCACGTCTCTTTGCCTGCAGGCCCGGTGCCTTGCGGAAAGCAGGGGCTGGTACCATGGTTCCCAGGCCAGCTGCATGCAAAGGAGGTGGTGCCGTGGGCCCAGACCCACTGAGGCATTTGGGCGTTTAGCACTCACCAAAATCAGTGGGTGCCAAGCAGCAGGGTTCCTCTGGCAGCAGGACCGTAATGCCCAGGCTGTCTCCTGTCCCTGGTCCTCCAGGCCTCAGCATAAAACTGGCCCTGCTGTGCCAGCCAGCCCACCAGCCAGGGCCCAGTCTCTCCTGTCCCAAGCACAGGAGGCCTGTGGCTCTGAGGGGAAAGCAGGTTCCTTAGCCTGGCTCTCGGCTGGCCACCCTTCTCCCTGGTCACCCTCCGCAGTGTGTCCGCAGAGCTTCCTGGGGCAGGAACTGTCTGGGCTGTGTCTGTGATGGGCCTTGGGCCACCGCTGGGGCTGCTAGACGTGCCAGGGAGTCAGTAGTATTGTCTCCTCTCCCTCGCCACACAGAGGCCATTAAACCCCAGGAGAGGCCAGGGGCATAACTGGCTTCGGCTGCCTTGTAAGCCCAGCTCGAGACCCCAGGAGCCTGATTTCTCAGGTGTCCAAAAGCAGATGCACCTGAGTACCAGGGCTGTAAACCCAGTGGGACGGGCTGTGTTCCCAGGCGGCTCAGTCGGGCCTGAGCCTGCCTGGGGCCTGCAGGCATTGTCGTAACACAGCCAGCCTGTGTCCGCGCACGATCACTAGCTCCTGCTCTGGATCCTCACCCCGGTCTCTGCTTCTCCTCTGCAGGACTGGAGGGTGACCCTGTGAGAATGAGCAGCACCTCCATGTCTTGCTTAGAGGAGCCCCTGATCCTCCCATCCTCCCTCGACGGTACCACGTCAGCCGGCCTGAAGAGGAAGGACTCGGACAGCCCCGTCCTGCAGCTGCCGAAGAAGCTGCGAGGGGAATCCCTTCACACTGGCATGCAGCCGCTGGCACCATCCCAGGCGAGTGACCTTGACACAGCACTAAACTGGCAAAAACAGATCCTGGAGACCCAGTGCCCCCTCGCTTCCGCCCCGCTCACACAGCCCTCCCACTGGCTGCAGGCCCCACCCCTCCAGCTCCCATCCTCCCCCATGTGCTGGCCGCAGGCCCCACCCCTCCAGCTCCCATCCTCCCCCACCCACTGGCCGCAGGCCCCACCCCTTCAGGTCCCATCCTCCCCCACCTACTGGCCGCAGGCCCCACCCCTCCAGCTCCCATCCTCCCCCACTCGCTAGCCTCAGGCCCCACCTCTTCAGCTCCCATCCTCCCCCACCCGCTGGCTGCAGGCCCCTCCTCTCCAGCTCCCATCCTCCCCCACCCGCTGGCCGCAGGCCCCTCCTCTCCACCTCCCATCCTCCCCCACCCGCTGGCCGCAGGACCCACCCCTCCAGCTCCCATCCTTCCCCACCCGCTGGCCGCAGGCCCCTCCTCTCCAGCTCCCATCCTCCCCCACCCGCTGGCCGCAGCCCCTCCCCTCCAGCTCCCATCCTCCCCCACCTGCTGGCCTCAGGCCCCACCCCTCCAGCTCCCATCCTCCCCCATCCGCTGGCCTCAGGCGCCACCTCTCCAGCTCCCATCCTCCCCCACCTGCTGGCCTCAGGCCCCACCTCTCCAGCTCCCATCCTCCCCCACTCGCTAGCCTCAGGCCCCACCTCTTCAGCTCCCATCCTCCCCCACCCGCTGGCTGCAGGCCCCATCTCTCCAGCTCCCATCCCTGCACCTTCAGCCCTGGCACACCCCTCCGCTGCAGCCCCCATCTCTCTGGCTTCCATCCTCTGTAGACTGGACTTTGCCTACATCTTGACCAAGATATTTGGACCTTGATAAAAAGTAATTAACTATCCTTGAGCTATAGTAAAGAACACAATTGTCAGACACACAGTTTCAGTCAGTTTGCCTGATTGTGATGTTAGGCTTACCAGCCTGTAATTTCCAGCATTGCCTTGAGGCCTTTTATTTTTTTTTAAATCAGTATTGTTAGCTACTTGCCAGACATCTAGTGCAGAGGCTAATTTAAACAATAGGTTACATACCACAGTTGTTACCCTGCAGTTTCATGCCCTGTCACAATTTGCTGCTTCTGTCTTTCCCCACCCTACAGCTCCAGGGCAGTAAGCTGTGATGGATGGAGACATTCCCAGCACAGTTTGGTACCTCTCACCTTTCCCCACTTTCTGCTCCACAGGTAACAGACTGTGATGGATGGGGTTCATGTAGCATCGTTTTCCCACCTCGGCCTCTCTCCATCCTTTGGTCCAGGGCTGGTAAATTCTGATGGCTGGGTACATTCCCAACACAATGACCTTTCCCCATTCTCTACCATCCCCTATTTTCTAGTCCAGGGGTAGAGAGTTGTGATCGATTGGGGATATTGAAGCCTATAGGGCTAGCTTGCTTACTTGCCTATATATCTTTTCTTATGAGTTTGACTATTTGTTTTATTATAATAGGTTATAATATGTTTAGAGATGTATATTAGAGTGTTTTGGCTGCAATGCAAAGGACCTACAGGCCACATCCTGTATGTTGTTCTAAGGCAAAGTTAATGTACATGTGTTTAGGGCTTTCCACCTCGAGAGGTGGTGATGAGTAAAAGCATAAGGTCCATATATGGTTGCAGCCTTTAACAGAGCTAGATAAAGGATGTGTCGAAGCAGGGTGGTCTGGGGGGCTACCTCAGTGCATACCCTCTTTCAACTGACCAGGTTCGCCTCAACTTGGAGAGGAACCGAAATGACCAGGTAGGGCAGAAATCGGAGAATGAGCTAATGCCATTAATATGTGGGTATATGTTATCAGTACGTATAGACACACCAGCCCATGGAGTGAGGGCACCCCAGCATTTCTGTGGGAGAGGAAAAGAAGTTTGGACATAGAAGGAGGGTTCAGGTGTTCATGTTCTGTGGCAAGGGGGACCCATCATGCCTAAGAGACTTCTTAGTTCTTTGTTTATCGCCCTTTGCTTGGTTAGTCCGTTAGTTCTGAGTTGTAAGTTTTAAGTCAGCCAGTTCTGTAAAACTCTGAGGTTATCTTGTTCAGTCTTCTCCAGCTCTTGCATCTCCTAAGCTCTGTCCTTCCCACTCGAGAGCTGAGGGATCTGGACTCTCTTGGCATGCCAGAGGCGAGGCTGGTTCTTGGTCTCTGACCTCCAGGTTATAACCAGGGCTGCTGGGGGTGGGGTAAAGGGGGGCAAGTGCCCAGGGGCCCAGGTGACTTAAAAGGGACCAGGGCTGTCAGGGTAGCAGCAGCTGGGGGCTCCCTGTTGCTTTTAAAGAACAATAGCGGTGCCCCTGGCAACCCGGTGCTCCTGGACGCTTTTAAATCGCTGGCCAGGCCAGCAGCTGTATGGGGCACCCAGAGCTGCTGATGGGTGGAGGGGGGAAAAGGGAGGCTACCAGCTAGCCCCTACAGTTTCACCCCTTCCAGGGGCACAAAGCCCTCCCCCCCTTTGCCCAGGGGCCCGGCAATTCTGTCAGTAGCCCTGGTTATAATGCAGGACTGTGAGTATATTAATCAAAAGCTGGATAGTGCATCATATCACTTACATCTCTAGACCAACGTTGTTGCCTTGGTAACTCATCATTTTACCACTTGATTGCTGTTTGGTTACTATTCCATTGATCTCTGGAAAAGTCTTTAAGGCTACATGTGTCTCCATGTGTGTGTCCTTGTCATACATCCCAGGGGTCCTCGCAAACTCTGTCTAGTCTGATTCTGGGACAAGAATCTTCTTATCCTCTGATCTGATCAACTGGCAAACCTATAACCCTTATTATCTAACTCATAATATTAACCTCCTAAAATCAGGCAACAGTGTCCTGTCATAATTTGCAACAGTGTCCTGCCCATCAATGTAGTGTTGCCAATTTGAGGAGACCAAAAATCGTGAGTCAAACCTCCAAAAATCATGCGATTGGCCCAGAAATCATGAGATTTTAATAAAAGTTTATACTGAGTTTGTAGGTCAGTCTTGTTTGAACTCCCCTCCCCTGCTCATCAGAGCTCAGGGTGTGTGATGTGAGATTTAGTGTCGCCCACTCACTCACATACTGGATAAGGTGATTTTGGTCCCTGCTACAGGAGCTCTCGGCCCCACAAGTGCATGTCTCCTGCCCAGCAATTAATCCTTAGCCCCAACCCCCCGTCAGTTCTATCCCCACCCAACACCCCAATTCAGCCTCCCCCAGTCACCAACATCCCCACCCCATTACTCCAGTCGCCCCACCCCACTGACCCCCACCGCACTCAGTGAACCCTCCCAGCACTCACCCCATCTGCTGAGAATCCACCATCAATGCAGCCCCCCCACCCCACCAGCCCCCACCTGCCTCAGTTTAGCCCCCTAACGCCCCCAGCCTCATCTCTGCTCCTTAGGGTTCTTCCCCCTTCCCAGGAAGGGGGTGAGGGGGGCTGCACTGTGTTCCCCTCTCCCATGTCCCAGGACAGCAGGGGAGCAGCCACCTGGGCCTGGTAGCTGGAGCCCTGCCACGTCTGGGGCAGCTGACAGGATTTCAGAGTAACATTTAAGCCTCACTTTTAGAATGCGCCGATGTCAGGATTCCCTTCCCCCCCAACCAGCAGGTGATTAAATTGCTTGTTGGAGGGTTGGCCCCTCCCTGCTCCTCTCTCTCAGCTGAAGTTACACACACACACACACACACACACACACACACACACACACACACACACACACACACGGTTGTTATCTCTGTTTACCTGCTGTGTAAGAGGTTTCTCATTGGCTTTCCAAGTGCTGTGCAGAAAATGCCTCATGGAGGAAGCACATTCCTTTGTGTAGGGCAGGTCTCGACTGTTTGCCTGGAAACCCATTTTAAGAATGTGCCTCAGGTGGAAAAAAATCCTGCCATTTGAGAGTTCTACCAGGAGATCTTGACGGAGGCTTAATTTCACTCAGAAATAGAGTCTTCCTCTTGGGATCAATTCGCAAAAGCTGGTGTGTCTGCTCTGCCTGGTCTGGATTGCACCTGAGATGTGGCAGCCTCTTCCCCTGAGGCTCCGCCCTCACCCCGCCTCATCCCGCCACCGCTCCGCCTCTTCCCCAGGCCCTGCCCTCACTCCGCCTCATCCCTCCACTGCTCCGCCACTTCCCCCAGGCCCCACCCTCACTCCGCTTCATCCCTCCACCGCTCCACCTCTACCCCTGAGGCTCCGCCCCCACTCCGCCTCATCCCGCCACCGCTCCGCCTCTTCCCCTGAGGCTCCGCCCTCACCCCGCCTCATCCCTCCACTGCTCCGCCTCTTCCCCAGGCCCTGCCCTCACTCCGTCTCATCCCTCCACTGCTCCGCCTCTTCCCCCAGGCCCTGCCCTCACTCCACTTCATCCCTCCACCGCTCCGCCTCTTCCCCCAGGCCCTGCCCTCACTCCACCTCATCCCACCACTGCTCTGCCTCTTCCCCTGAGGCTCCGACCTCATTCCGCCTCATCCCTCCACTGCTCCGCCTCTTCCCCTGAGGCTCCGCCCTCACTCCACCTCATCCCACCACTGCTCTGCCTCTTCCCCTGAGGCTCCTCCCTCACTCCGCTTCATCCCCCCACTGCTCCGCCTCTTCCCTTGAGCCTCCGCCCTCACTCCGCTTCATCCCTCCACTGCTCCGCCTCTTCCCCCAGGCTCCGCCCTCACTCCACCTCATCCCCCACTGCTCCGCCTCTTCCCCTGAGGCTCCGCCCTCACTCCACCTCATCCCACCACTGCTCTGCCTCTTCCCCTGAGGCTCCTCCCTCACTCCGCTTCATCCCCCCACTGCTCTGCCTCTTCCCTTGAGCCTCCGCCCTCACTCCGCTTCATCCCTCCACTGCTCCGCCTCTTCCCCCAGGCTCCGCCCTCACTCCACCTCATCCCCCACTGCTCCGCCTCTTCCCTTGAGCCTCCGCCCTCACTCCGCTTCATCCCTCCACTGCTCCGCCTCTTCCCCCAGGCTCCGCCCTCACTCCACCTCATCTCCCACTGCTCCGCCTCTTCCCTTGAGGCTCCGCCCTCACTCTGCCTCATCCCTCCACTGCTCCGCCTCTTCCCCCAGGCTCTGCCCTCATTCTGCCTCATCCCTCCACCGCTCCGCCTCTTCCCCCAGGCCCCACCCTCACTCTGCCTCATCCCTCACTGCTCCGCCTCTTCCCCTGAGGCTCCGCCATCACTCCACCTCATCCCCCCACCGCTCCACCTCTTCCACCAGGCCCTGCCCTGACTCCGCCTCATCCCTCCACTTCTCCACCTCTTCCTCAGGCCCCACCCTCAATCCGCCTCCTCCCTCCACCGCTCCGCCTCTTCCCCTGAGGCTCCGCCCTCACTCCGCCTCATCCCTCCACCGTTCCGCCTCTTCCCCCAGGCCCCACCCTCACTCTGCCTCATCTCCCCTCTGATCCACCTCTGCCCCTGAGGCTCTGCCCTCACTCCACCTCATCCCCCACTGCTCCGCCTCTTCCCCTGAGGCTCCACCCTCAATCCGCCTCATCCCTCCATTGCTCCGCCTCTTCCCGCAGGCCCTGCCCTCACTCCACCTCATCCCTCCACCGCTCCACCTCTTCCCCCAGACCTGGTCCTCACTCCGCCTCATCCTGCCACTGCTCCGCCTCTTCTCTCAGGCCCCGCCTTCACTCTGCTGTGCTACATCCTGTCAAACTAAACTAACATCAAACAATGGGACCAAGCAGCCTCGAGGAAGAGAGAAAACCCAACACTACAAGGTAGGCTTCAGGACACTTCCAGGTCCATAAAGTGAAATCTCACACCATCATAACTCCCCAAAGAAGGAAAACAAATTCGTCCATTTTCTTCTAAATTGGTTAAACTTGCTGTACTCAGCACCTCCTCATTATCTGGTTGTGTCATTTACAGAAGTTTTAGCATCATCCTAATGAACAAAGGAAGAAAAACAAACTATTGCCAAAATCTGCCCATCTCCAGGTGTTCTGGACTTGGCTGGAAAAAGCCCAAGAGCCACTTTAAAAATAGATGGAAATAGGGAGTTAAGCTCAGAAAGCTCAGACAGCTTTGGGGTTCATTTCAGTTCCCTCTCCAGGTCTGGGATGCTTCCATCTGTAGCCCTCAGGTGTCTGAGTCAGGGTCAAAGAAATGAGAGTGTGATTCCTAAGCACGGAGAGCACAGAACGTTGTGGCAAGTGCCATGCTGGGAGATGGCGGGTAGAGTGGGGAGAGGATGAACTCTCCAAGGCTCGGAGAGATGCTGCTGTGTCGGAGTGGAGCATGACAGTGAAGGGAGGAGGAGAGAATCCCTCCAGCTCACTTCATCACCCTCAGATAACACAGAACCCAAACCACCATGTTTTCCTATCCCTGCTTCTGGAGGAGTTTCTCTCTCCCTTCCCCCAGCTGGTTAGGAGGAGGGAGAAAGGCCCAGGGCTGCGGCAGGGAGGAGGGGCTGATTGGGGCTTCTCCTCCTCTGCCTGCCATTATCTTAGACCAGGCAAAATCAGAGGGTCACTCCACAGCTCTGGTCAGCTGCTGCTGGAACCTGCCCCCAGACATGGGCAGCTGGATACTTGGGAGCTAAATACCACCAATCTGTGTGGGAATTAGGAAATGGAGTTTTTCCTATGGCCAGCTCTAGTCAGGGCACTGAATTTCTCCCTTGTGTGGAGGAGTCTCTGGTGTCCAATGTGGTGTTAGCTCCAACTGAAGCATTTTCCATGCTGAGAACATCTGAGAGGGCTCTTCCCTGTATTGAATTGCTGAGGCTTGGTGCCCTGCAAGCACCAGATAATGATTCCCACACATTCAAGGTCTTATTTCTGTGAGTTTTTCAATGGGGAACAAAGTGTGAGCTCAGATTAAATGTTTTCATGCGATGGTTGAAGCTTTTCCCACAGTCCAGTTATTTATGGAGTTTCTCTCTTGTGTGGATTGTCTGATGTCTAATAAGGTTTGAGCGCTGACTGAAACTTTTCCCACAGTGGAGACATTTATAGGGTTTTTCTCCTGTGTGGCTTCTGTGATGTTTAATGGGTCTTCATCTGTCAGTGAAGCTTTTCCCACACTCAAGGCTTTTATAGGGTTTCTCTCCCATGTGGGTTCTCTGATGCGAAATGAGATTTGATCCATCAATGAAGCTTTTGCCACACTGAAGGCATTTATACGGTTTCTCTCCTGTGTGCAGTCTCCAATGAGTTTTAAGACTTGAGCTCTGACTTAAGCGTTTCCCACAGTCCAAACATTTATACAGTCTCTCCTCTGTGTGAGTTCGCTGGTGTCTAACAAGCTGTGATCTGTTGCTGAATCTTTTCCCACACTCGATACATCTATAGGGTCTCTCTCCTATGTGCAGTCTCGGATGGATAGTAAGAGCTGGGAGCCAGTTGAAGATTTTCCTGCAGTCCAGGCATTTATAGGGTTTCTTTTCCTTGGGATTTGTCTGTGGGGTTGTGGTTTCTTTGGGATCCTTGTCTCCTCCCTCACATTCTAAGGATTCATTCACTTGCTTTCTTGGGTGGTTTCCCAGCTTCTTCTCTGACCTGTCCCAATTACTGCAGACTTTTCTTTGTTCTCAGCACTGGGAAAAATTCCCATCTGCTCTTCTCAGAAACCTCCCCTGCAGTTCCACGTGCTCAGGACCTTCCTGCTGTGGATTCCCCTCCTCATTCTCACTCATTGTCTCGTATCAGTGGGGTAGCCGTGTTAATCTGGATCTGTAAAAGCAGCAAAGAATCCTGTGGCACCTTATAGACTAACAGACGTTTTGGAGCATGAGCTTTCATGGGTGAATACCCACTTCTTCAGATGCATGACATCTGAAGAAGTGGGTATTCACCCACGAAAGCTCATGCTCCAAAACGTCTGTTAGTCTATAAGGTGCCACAGGATTCTTTGCTACTCATTGTCTCGTCACCTGCTGGGGGAGAGAGAGAGAATCCAGGCAGGAGTCAGTGCCTGGGCTGGCAGAAAGGACACAAAGGGGAGTAGCAAAGAGGGAAAACACAATGCAGTAACTGTTGTGAGACTGAGAAATTGGGTGGCGTGTAGAGACAGAATCCAAATACTCACAGGGAAGCGAAGTCAGGGAGAAAACTCCTGATTGCGAACAGGGTATGTGGGAAGCCATGAGCTATATCTGCCATGATGATACAACACATGCTGCTGAGCAGAGCCTGACCTGGGTGAGATGATGCTGAACTGAGGGAGGCTCATAGCACATTTTGGGGATTTTCAGCTTTTTCCTTCATTTTCTGGATAGTTTCTGTGTCAGTGTCACTGACTCCTCACCTGTGGAGGTGCCTCTTGTGATGCTGCTTTCCTTGGTGGCCTGGAGATCTGGGACCCACGGATCTTCCCCTGCTTCCAGCCAGGCTATCAGGTCAGGTTTGGAAATGGGGAGTCCTGCTCAGGAGGTGAAATCAGTCATGAGCAGAGTGCACGGAGTATTTGTCACAAAAGGCACATCTTCAGTTTTGAACGACTGCATGATTTGCTGGGGGTTATGGATCTGAACAGATGGAAACATGGGCATTGCGCCCTCATGGGAGAGGCCAATATCTGGGGGAGCTGAGAGCTGTCACACCTTCACTAGGAGTTCTCAGGGTCTGTGGGCTTTGGGGGACTTCCTGAGGCACACACAGCTCTGGTGTTAAACCCCTGCCTGTGTCAGAATCCCCAGAGCCCTCCCCACACATGGAGCCAGTCGCAGGAAGGGAGGTGCACAGAGATCCTGTGTGTGAGTGAGAATTAATGCAGAGAGGAAAGCTGGGATAGGTGGAGGGATGGGGATGAAATGAGCATGTCCGTGGAGGTGAATGGCTCTCTCACACTGGAGCTGTGGACTATGTGACTGTAGCAATGAGATGTGGCCTCCCACAGAGAGTGCAAGGGAGGGATCGCAACATGGCCTCTCTCGTGCAGAACCATGCAAGCCATGCCCACCCTGCTGGAAGCCGAGGGGTGGGACAGGAATCGGAAGTACAGTAGGCGGGTCCTGCAGCTCTGTTGAGCTGGAACCACCAAGGAACACAGATGCATCCCACCTGCTGCTGGAACGTGCAGAGCCCGCACCCCCAGCCAGAGCTTGCACCAAAAAGTTTGCCCACCCCTCCCCTAGGTCTTGCCCCTTTCCTTTGTTTCTTGAATCTCAGTGAGTTAATAAAAAAAAAGCTTGAGGAAAAGTGGGTGGCCGTATTTTTCAGTGCTTGAGGAAGCCCCCCTGCCTTGTGCAGTGAGAGAGAGGAGGGGTAAGTAAAATGGCAGCTGAAGCGAGGGGAGGGGGGTGGAGCTGGGGAAGAACAGCTATTGCAGATCGTGACAGTGGTTTGAGGCCTAGGGCAAGGGTCGTCAAATCTATTTTGTCAAAGTCCAAAGGTCTTGGTCAAGGTCAAGACTCCAGAGAAAATAATATAGAAAATAACACCGCTAATGGTGACAATAAGTACATAAAAAGATGGTGGGGTCTGTTCAAAAGCCTCTGGTGGGCCAGATTTGGCCCATGGGCTTCCTCTCGACTACCCCTACCTTAAGGCATGGGAACTCCTGCAGCTGAAGAGAGGGCAGGCTGGGAGAGAATCCACCAGCAGCAGCTTCAGAAGAGGTCAGAGGGATATATGGTGCCATGAAATTTAGTCTGGAAGAGGGGAGAGCAGACCACTCTCACTTGCTTTTCTTTATTAAGAAAAACATAGCCAAGAACTAAACCCATCACTGTCCAAGTGGGGTGCAGGTGTTTCCCCCTCTCCCAGTTCTAGCTGGATGTTCTTGCAAGGAGTTCAACAGACTGCCAAATGATGCACTGCCGTCGTACTGTTTCTTAAGAACTATAGATGTTCTTTAAAAATTGTGAGCATTTGGAGCTACTGATGGCACCTAGCTGAGTTTAAAAACATTCATTCCTAATTTTGAATGGTGCTTATGTTCTACCAGATGTAACTTCAGGAATTACCATTTGTACCTCTGTGGGTAGCAGCATGCTTGTCGCAGGGCGTTGCCTTTTGGAAAGGATTCCTTGAAGGGGTCCTTTTACAAGCAGCTGATGATAAAGCAGACAGTGGTATATAACGAAAGGACATCCTATCCTGGGCACGTTTTTACCTAACAGATGCTGGATGAACTAGAGTGGGTTTGTTTGTTTTTTTAATCTTCTCCCATGCCAAAGCCTACAGCATGGTTTCTCTCAGAATTCATTCATGTGCCAAATAAATGCAGCTTCTGCAGCATGTATTGTGTAAACAGTGCATTGCCAATATGGGTTTTTAGTGTAAAATAATCCTGCACTGTACAGGATTATTAAATGGTTGGGCAGTCTAATAATTTAGCAGGTAAATGTGTGACTTTGGTTTTTTGGATTAAGACAGAGAGAAAAATCCAGAATACTAAAAAAATCCCCTCATGTAAAAAACCCATCTGTAGTTGCAAAGGAGAAGCCCAGTTCAGCTGTAAGTACAGTTTCTCGTACAGAAATGAGTAGATCTATATGATCATTATCCTAAACTTGATGACAAGTCTCCTGTTTCAATGTCCCTTTAATGTCTGGGACATGACAGCTTTTGGTGAGGCAGCACTTTCTCCCAACAGGAGCTGTCTTCTTGGCACTAACCCAGAACACTGTCTGACTGAGACTCTCAGACTGGAACGGCTTCACATTCTGCAGCAGAACAAATCCAGTGTGTTTAGTTTTCTGGCTCCTTTTTGATCAAGCAAGGGAGGTGTTGTGATATTGTGTGTGCGTGCATGAGTGTGTGTTTTGTGTGTGCACGCATGCATGTGTGTCTGTGCCTCAGTTTGATGGTTAAAGTATAAATTAGGGCATTTTCTCTAATACTGTTTCTTCTAGTGTGTTTATTTGGGTTGCACCTTCTTGTGTCCTCCTATTGTACAGCTTGAAAGTGCAGAAAACTAACTGTTTTTGGGTTCTAATTTAAATTTTGCAGAGATACCCACTTATTGTGTCTGGGTGTGAGTGTACGCATTGTGTGTGTGTAACTATCTATCTCCTCTCTGTAGAGAGTTAGTATATGCATCCTATTTTTATCTTCAGTTACTGCATTGTTGCTTTTAGTGTGTATTTTGAACACTTGAAAAGCTCTGGCTTGCTGTTTGTCCTGAGAATCCACACAGATATGTTATTAATTTTTAAATATCAAGATCCTGTGTGAATATAGTTTGGAGAGAACTTTTATATTTTGTATTTCGAAAGATGAGGAAGAGGATGAAGTGGAAGACACTGAGGTTCTGGCAGTGGAGAAAAGGCACTTTTCCTCCAAGAAGACTGTTATGAATGTTGTTCTAAAGCAGTGGTCCCCAACCTTTTTCATTTGGCAGGTGCCAGACAATAAGCCACAGAGGATCATGGTGGTGAACGAGTATCTGCCGAAATGCCGCCGACAAGCGGCGTCATCCAGAGGTGTCTCCACAGAAATGCTGCTGAATTTCGGTGGCATTTCGGTGTTGACGCCTCTGGATGACGCTGCTTGTCGGCAGCAAGCGGCGTCATCCAGGGGCATCGCTGCTGAAATGCTACCGAAATTTGGCGGCATTTTGGCGGATACTTGTCCGCCAGCCAGTAAACGGGCACACTTAGGTGCCCCAGTGGGCACCATGGTGCCCACAGGCAATGCGTTGGGGACCCCTGTTCTAAAGCATTGCACCCCAATTCACAAGTGTTATTATTACCCTTCCCCATACTTTGAAAGTGAAGATGCCCCACTGCAGGAAAAGCTAAAAAAGGAGGTGCCCCATGTCATAAAACCTGTGATCTAACCAGATCCTAAGAGTTCAAGTCCTTGAAATGCAGAGTCAGAGAATAGCAAACGTCTACGCCACAACAGTCTGCAACATCAGTGGAATAAGGATCTGCGGTCTAGTTTACTCACGTTAAGGGACCATGTACCTGAACTGGTTAAAGATGAGAAAACTGCAAAAATACACATCTTGACTAAAGCCATTGATTATATCCATTCCTTTCAGGCAGAGGAACACAAGTTATGGCTAGAAAAGGAAAAATTCCAAGCCAGACAACAGCAGTTGCTAAAGGAAATAGAACACATGGAGACTTCCTAAACTTTTTTTTCCTGCCCTGAAGAGTCATTGCCTGTCATGCTATAATTCCCACTCTGAACCTTAGCGTCCAAAAGATGAGGTACCAGCATGAATTCCTCTAAGCTCAATTACCAGCTTAGTACTTGTAGTGCTACCACCAACCAGGAATTCCAGTGCCTGGTACATTCTGGTCCCCCCAAAACCTTGCCCGGGGACCCCCAAGACCCAGTCCCTCTGGATCTTAACACAAGGAAAGTAAACCCTTTCCCTCACCGTTGCCTCTCCCAGGCTTCCGCTCCCTGGGTTACCCTGGAAGATCACTATGATTCAAAGTCCTTGAATCTAAAAACAGAGATGAAAATTCACTTTTCCCCTCCTTCTCTCTCCCCCTCCCAGACTCTCCCTGAGAGAGAAAGTATTCTCTCCCCCTTCCCTCCTTTCTCCCCACAAATTCCCTGGTGGATCCAGACCCCGTCCCCTGGGGTCTAACCAGAATAAAAAAAACAAACAGGTTCTTAAACAAGAAAAGCTTTTAATTAAAGAGAGAAAAACAGTAAAAATGATCTTTGTAAATTTAAGATGGAATATGTTACAGGGTCTTTCAGCTATAGACACTGAGAATACCCTCCCAGCCTAAGTGTACAAGTACAAATTAAAATCCTTTCAGCAAAATACAAATTTGAACTCCTTCCAGCCAAATACACATCTGAACTCCTCCCAGCCAAATACACATTTGCAAATAAAGAAAACAAACATAAACCTAACTCGCCTTATCTACCTAGTACTCACTATTCTGAACTTATAAGAGCCTGTATCGAAGAGATTGGAGAGAAACCTGGTTGCAAGTCTGGTCCCTCTGAGCCCCAGAGTAAACAACAACCAAAAACTAACAGCACACACAAAAAACATCCCTCCCTCAAGATTTGGAAGTATCCTGTCCCCTGAGTGGTCCTCTGGTCAGGTAACAGCCAGACTCACTGATCTTGTTAACCCTTTACAGGCAAAAGAGATATAAAGTACTTCTGTTCTATTAACCCCTACTATCTGTTTATGACACTGCCACTTTGTACGATTGATTCCTTTTAAAAAAATTGTGTTTTCTGATGTTAATGTTGGTTTTACTTTTGATCTGATCCTTGAAGTAGTTGAAGAACTACATTATCCAGGTACAGAGCACATGGATGTTCTTGCAAGGAGTTCAACAGACTGCCAAATGATGCACTGCCGTCGTACTGTTTCTTAAGAACTATAGATGTTCTTTAAAAATTGTGAGCATTTGGAGCTACTGATGGCACCTAGCTGAGTTTAAAAACATTCATTCCTAATTTTGAATGGTGCTTATGTTCTACCAGATGTAACTTCAGGAATTACCATCTGTACCTCTGTGGGAATTTTCTGTCAACATGACGTCCACACTTGCCTTTTGTACATGTTTTGGATTATGAGAGGTGGCTCTTGCTACCAGTATTCGACTGGAAGTCCATACCTAAGTATAGTAATACCCCAGTGTTTGAGGAGCATGTTTTTGTATACAAATATATTGTTAATCCAGGCAGGGTAAGAAGTACTACAGTGCATACTTTAGTATGATGCTGAGACATAACTACATTTGATACTTATATTTTCATATGAAAATGAGTTCTGAAAGTTGGGAGCAGATATTACTGTGTCACTTTTTTGAACTAAGAAAACTTTTGTAAAGAAATTTACTAAATATGCCTTGTCCTAGCCTGTTTCTTCCAGTTGATGTATTTGTTAACGTTTGGTGCATAGAACTGGCTGGCTGCAAAGTTCCATTTTTAATTTCTTCCAAGGAAGTACATTTAGTGCTGCTTCTTAGAGCATTTTGAAATACCTCATGTTTATGAAAATAAATAGTGGTTACATGATGTGCTCTTCACCATGTATTTGTCAATGTAGTTATTCTCTCTTATTCTAAGTTCTATTACTGTACTAGTGCCCACCAGACATAAAGACATGATCCCAGCTCCTACACACTTACAATCACAGGATAGAACTCATACTCCAGGAGGGATGAGATGCCAGCCAATTACCATTTCTCGTAACAAAGTAATTGTAATGGGAACAATTGTAATGTACTCCTGTCAATCCATATTCAGATCTCTCCTCCGATACAGTGATCTCTCTAGGGCAGTGGTTTTCCCTGGACCCCTGTGGTCTGCAGACTGTCTAAGCTTTCCAAAGAGATCTGCACCTCCATTTAAAACATTTTAGGGATCCTCAGATGAAAAAAGGTTGAAAACCACTGCTGTATAGGCCTTATGCAAAGCCCATTAAGACTTTTGTTGACTTCAGCAGCGTTTGGGTCAGTCACTGAATGCACAGCACTCTCAGGGCTAGGATGCAATGCTGATTTCCACCAGCTGGTGATCATGCTCCCATGCCTCAGGTATATCATGAGAGCAGAATATTAGAGGAAGGAATTGCCCTAGGGAGGAAATTGTACCAATTGGTGAGGATATTATTCTCAAGCCTCCCCAGGAAAGGGGGTGAAGGGACTTGGGGGGAATATTTTGGGGAAGAGGAACTGCAAGTGGTTCTTTTCCTTGAATCTTTGTCTAACTCACTTGGTGGTGGCAGCTTCCCATCCAAGAGCAAGGAAGAATTTGTGCCGTGGGGAAGTTTTTAAGCTAAGCTGGTAGAAATAAGCTTAGGGGATCTTTCATGCGGGTCCCCTCAATTCTACCCCAGAGTTCAGAGTGGGGAGGTAACCCTGACACAGTGTAGTGAAAATACAACTAGTTGCAAAAGGGGAGGGTTGCTGTTTGTATCTCACACTCCTTTTCCGTACCTTTAACCCATATGATGTCATTCATGTGTCCCAGCCAGTTTTGTGGTTCCTGGTCCCCAGAGGCCTGAAAACAGGTCGGGGTGTAGTATTGCTAACAGAACGCAGACAGTAGTATCTGTTAAAGTGTAGGTGTCTTGGCATTTAGACACCAATGCCATGAGGCGGTGTGCCTCAGTTTCCTCTTCTACACAGCAGCATGGGCCTGTTGTACTTTTGCTATTGTGCCAAGCTTCCAGTCTGTTTACAGGTATAGGTTGAAAAGTATCATGCTTGTGGGGCTGTCTTGTCACCATCCCTAGCATGTACAACAGTTTCTTCTACAAATCAGGTATGTCCCACATTGTAAAAGGCTTTATGAAGTATGAATTCCTTTGTTTTATCCCATAGATGAATTAGCAAAAGACACAAGGTTAACAGCAAATCTACGCTGGACAGGCTTCGTTCATTCAATTTGACTTGTTTAGTGTCTGTTGCATTTTCCCAGTTCTCTGTGCCCTCTAATACACACTCTGATGCAGATTCTTCTGCCCCTTTGAGAAGGATTCTAATTCAGGCCTGCGTTTGGGGCGTTGGCCAGGAAAGGGTGCACTGCAGCCATGCCTGATTTCAGCCCCTCCCTCTGGAATTTCTCTGTGCTGGACCCCTGTCATAGCATTCCCTCTCAGATCTGAACCTTAGAGTTCAGAAAATGAGATACTAGCACCTGAATCCTCTAAGCTTAATTACCTGCTTAGATCTGATAGCACTGCCACCACCCAAAAATATGGTGTTTTGGGGCACTCTGACCTCCCCAACCTTCCCTGGGGACCCCAAGAACCCAGATCCCTTGGGTTCTTAAAACAAGGAGAAATAAACCATTCCCCCACCTTTCCCCCTCCCTGAATTTCCCTCCCTGGGCTATCCTCAGAGATACTGATCGAACCTCTTAAATCACCATACAGAGAAGCATCTCCCTTCCCTTCCACAAAGAGGCAAACAGATTCAAGGAAAACAGAGAGAGATTCTATCTCTCCCCCCTCCCATCTCCCCCACCTGTCCTGGTGAGTTATCCAATCCCCTGGAATATAACAAGGGAAACAAGAAAAAAAATCAATCAGGTTTTCTAAAAAGAAATCTTTTAATAAAAGAAAGGAAAAAGCAAAGAATTATCTCTGTAACTTCAAGATGTAAATATTACAGGGTCCTATAGCTTATAGACACCAGAAAGAGACTTTCCCCCCAGTACCAATACAAATCAAAATATTCCCAGCAACTACACATATAAAAGTTAACTAGCCAGATCCACAATTGCAAATAGAGTAAAACAATCAAAAAGCCTAAACCGCCTGTTTTTACTTACTATTTGAAAAGAAACTTAGAAAGCCTGTAGTAATGTCTGGTCTCTCTCAGACCCTCCGAGAGAAGAACACACAACGGACAAAGAACACACACAAAAGCTTCCCTCCACCCAAATTTAAAAGTATCTTGTCTTCTGATTGGTCTTCTGGTCAGGTGTCCAGTTCCCTGCTTGTAACCCTTTTCAGGTAGAAGAGACATTAACCCTTAACAATCTGTTTATGACACAGCAAATCTACGCTGGACAGGCTTCGTTCACTCAATTAGACTTGTTTAGTGTTGTTGGAGAAAAGAAATGGCTCCTATGTCAATACTCTTTTGTCTGCCCTGCAACTGCCTTCTAACATCGCTGTGGTCAAATGTCCTGTTCACCGAAAACCCAACAACAACATTATTCAAAAAAATGCCCTGGCAGACACTGCCGCCAGGCAGGCGGCCCTTTCTGGGTCTCCGGCTCCTACTAAAATAGTTACTCTTTGTCTGTCCCAATCTTCTTCTCCAATTAATTCCTTGCAAAATTTATCGCTTGCCCAAAAATCAGCGTCAAAAAAAAAAAACCATTAAAAACAGTCTGGTTGCTCCAAGCATCCAAAAAATGCCTTGTGGTGTACGCCAAACGGCCGCCCGGTAGCGCCCTTGGCCTTGCTCCCTCACCTTGCCCGTCTAGCCCATGGGCTGGCACACATAGGCAAAAAAATAATAATTGTCTCTGTAGTCAAAAATTGGTATGCTCCAAATTTTTCCACCATGGCTCAGCAGTATTGCCGTTCTTGTCCTATATGCCTAACATACAACAAAAAACAACCAGTTCGTACCACCCAGGCGGCGCATCCACCGCCATGGGAACCTTTTGTAAACATCCAAGTAAATTTTGTAAGCTTGCCTAAATGTTGCTCATATAAATATGTGTTAGTCTGTGTTAATATGTATTCGGGGTTGGTAAAAGCATACCCTTGTGCGAAGGCAAATTCTATAACTGTTGCTAAAAAACTACTAAAAAATTTCATACCCCACTTTAAACTTCCTGCCTCTATAAATAGTAACAGGGGTACCCATTTTACTGGCCAAGTTACACAACATATCTGTAAAGCCCTTCAAATTAAACAACATCTACACTGTGCACACCACCCCCAAAGCGCTGGGGCGGTAAAACATAAAAATAAAAATCTAAAAAATAAACTTGCAAAATTATGTGCAAAAACGGGCCTTAAATGGCCAAATGCATTACCTCTGGTATTAATGCAAATAAAAAGCACCCCTATGCGTAAACATAAATTGTCTCCTCACAAAATTCTCATGGCTAGGCCAATAAAAATGCCTGTAACCCCGCCCATAAATCCTAAGGTACTAAATTTGCAGTTATGTAATAACACAGTATTAAAATATTGCAAAGCACTAATTCGCCATGTTAAATCTGTTCACTCACAGGTTCAAAGCACCCTACCGGACCCCACAAAGGCTGCGTGTCACCCCCTGGAGCCTGGCGACTGGGTTTACTACAAAGCCTTCCAGCGTAAGTCGTCTCTGGAGCCCAGGTAAAAAGGCCCGTACCAGGTTCTGCTAACTACGCTCACCGCAGTAAAGTGCCGAAAACTGCCTAACTGAATACACGCGTCCCACTGCATAAAGGTGAGGCCGCCTCTAAATCCAACCACTGCTCCCTTTGTTCCACAAACTCAACCGTCGTCTGCTGCGTGTACGCCTCAACTCCAGTCCAAGTACCACCTCAGAAGCCGGCAGGTTACCTAAAGTCACAATAAGTAACCCAAAAGCCAAAATTAAAAAAACCACCATAATACAAAAATGGTTGTTGCCCTCCCCATGGCTAATCACTGCTTTAATGTTCCTTTTGTTCCTTTTAAATCTTTATAACTTTATTATACTCTCAAAAACTCTTTGCAAAACTGATCCAGCACCTTCCCCTCCAGCACCAATGTCAAAAACTAAGCTCAAACCAAGTCCTTCCTTACGTAACGTACAAACTGCCGTAGTCACAAAAAAAACCCCAAAAAGTCCCAAAAACTCAAAATAAAAAAAACAAAAAAATTCACCGTTAAAAACATAAAAAACTGGCCGTGGTATAAAAAACGTTACATTGTATGGTGGCAAAAAGAGGGGTGTAAAAAAGGTAAAAAGTATCACTGTAAAATAAACTAAAGTTATATTATTCCTTATCCGGCCATTTGCCCAGCACCTTATGTTCCTCCTGCATGCTTAACCATTCCCAAAGTGCTTAATGTACAACCCCCTACCATACTCCCTATGCCAACACCCCCTATTCCTACCCCAACCTCTCAAACCCCGCAATCTACCCTTACAAAACTTCTAACCCCATCTCCTTATTACCAACCACTTCTACCACAATACAGTGGCCCAAACCATCCCCCTCAAGCGACCTATTCTCGTATTGTGCAACTAAATTGTTTTTCTAAATACAAGGCCACGTATACAAACGTACAATCAATTAAAATACATCCAAAAAGGTTTCCTTTTCTTATACAAACATAACTACAGCCGTCAAGTACACTGGCCCCCCTTATACAACCATAAAACCCGTAGCCCAGCGGGCAGCCACTGTCAATCTCACATTAGTTCCTAGCCTGTGCCACACCACTAACGCCCAAAAACCCAAGTGCTTTTTAGTCACTCATGTAAAAAAAACCAATAGTTTTACTAAAAAGTTATGCCCTGCCCCACCCTTCTTTACATGTAAAAAAACTGTTCCCATAACTATCAAAAATATAATGTGCACCCTAATTCAAAATACGTCTTCTCACTCAGTTAATGTCTCAAAGGTCAAACGGGAAATTGTAGTACATAAACAACAGCTGTGGTATAAATCTCCAAAAAAGCCTAAACCCTCTAAATATAAATAAACTGTGTTAAATGCCACACTAGGTGCTATTCGGTTTTCCCTCCCTTTAATCCATTTTCAAATTACAACCACATATCCAAATTGCTCCGAAAAAGCGGCCAAATGCCTAGTGCAGCAACAATTGTAAATAAAAAAAAGTAATAAAAAAAAAATCTAACTTTTACTCCAATACTAAAAACTAGTACATCGGCCCTGGCTTAAACTATTTACAAAACCCAGCCTTATAAAAATCAATTAAAAAAATTAAAACAGGTGGCAGGTTTCATGTCTGGGGTCCAATTAATTCAACAAAAAACCGCAATAAACGGGTTACATACTAACGTTACCCTAAAAATTGTTACCCAAAATCTGCTAAAGCAAGTAATCCAAAACGCCACTATGGCAAAAAAGGCATTGCAGTAAAACCAGGTATGTTCTATAACACGAAATTACCTAAACACCATTCTTATTTCCATTCATACAAACCTAAAACTGCAAAACAGGCCCACTGCCCTTACTAATACATCAGGCGTCCCACCCAACTTGTGGCCTTAAAGGCACACATAAAAATTCTCCCAATGGAAGTGTTGGTGCTCACAATGCTCCTTCCAGGCGTATAAACCTGTAAAAAAAATGTGGTCTCCTGCGTACCACTGCAAAAAGGTAACGCCGCCTCTAAATCCGACCACTGCTCCCTTTGTTCCACAAACTCAACCGTCGTCTGCTGCGTGTACGCCTGAACCCCAGTCCAAGTACCACCTCAGAAGCCGGCAGGTTACCTAAAGCCACAATAAGTAACCCAAAAGCCAAAATTAAAAAAAACACCATAAAACAAAAATGGTTGTTGCCCTCCCTATGGCTAATCACTGCTTTAATGTTCCTTTTGTTTCTTTTAAATCTTTATAACTCTATTATACTCTCAGGAACTCTTTACAAAACTGATCCAGCACCTTCCCCTCCAGCACCAATGTCAAAAACTAAGCTCGGACCAAGTCCTTCCTTACGTAACGTACAAATTGCCATAGTCACAAAAAAAAAAAACCAAAAAGTCCCAAAAACTCAAAATAAAAAAACCAAAAATATTCACCGTTAAAAACGTAAAAAACTGGCCGTGGTATAAAAAACGTAACATTGTATGGTGGCAAAAAAAGGGGTGTAAAAAAGGTAAAAAGTATCACTGTAAAATAAACTAAAGTTATATTATTCCTTATCTGGCCATTTGCCCGGCACCTTATGTTCCTCCTGCATGCTTAACCATTCCCGAAGTGTTTAATATACAACCCCCTACCATACCCCCTATGCGAACACCCCCTATTCCTACCTCAACCTCTCAAACCCCCGCAATCTACCCTTACCAAACTTCTGACCCCATCTCCTTATTACCAACCACTTCTACCACAATACAGTGGCCCAAACCATCCCCCTCAAGCGACCTATTCTCGTATTGTGCAACTAAATGGTTTTTCCAAATACAAGGCCACGTATACAAATGTACAATCAATTAAAATACGTCCAAAAAGGTTTCCCTTTCTTATACAAACATAACTACAGCCGTCAAGTACACTGGCCCCCCTTATACAACCATAAAACCCTTAGCCCAGCAGGCAACCACTGTCAATCTCACATTAGTTCCTAGCCTGTGCCACACCACTAACGCCCAAAAACCCAAGTGCTTTTTAATCACTCATGTAAAAAAAAACAACAGTTTTACTAAAAAGTTATGCCCCGCCCCACCCTTCTTTACATGTAAAAAAACTGTTCCCATAACTATCAAAAATATAATGTGCACTCTAATTCAAAATACCCCTTCTCACTCAGTTAACGTCTCAAAGGTCAAACAAAAAATTGTAGTACATAAACAACAGCTGTGGTATAAATCTCCAAAAAAGCCTAAACCCTATAAATTTAAATAAACTGTGTTTAATGCCACACTAGGTGCTATTCAGTTTTCCCTCCCTTTAATCCATTTTCAAATTACAACCACATATCCAAATTGCTCCAAGGAAGCGGCCAAACGCCTAGTGCAGCAACAATCATAAATAAAAAAAACTAATAAAAAAAAATCTAACTGTTACTCCAATACTAAAAACTAGTACATCGGCCCTGGCTTAAACTATTTACAAAACCCAGCCTTATAAAAATCAATTAAAAAAATTAAAACAGGTGGCAAGTTTCATGTCTGGGGCCCAATTAATTCAACAAAAAACCACAATAAACAGGTTACATACTAACATTACCCTAAAAATTGTTACCCAGGATCTGCTAAAGCAAGTAATCCAAAACGCCACTATGGCAAAAAAGGCATTGCAGTAAAACCAGGTATGTTCTATAACACAAAATTACCTAAACACCATTCTTATTTCCATTCATACAGACCCAGAACTGCAAAACTGGCCCACTGCCCTTACTGATATATCAGGCGTCCCACCCGACTTGTGGCCTTAAAGGCACACATAAAAATTCTCCCAATAAAAGTGTTGGTGCTCACAATGCTCCTTCCAGGCATATAAACCTGTAAAAAAAATGTGGGCTCCTGCGTACCGTATCCTCCCAGGCCCATAAAAAGGCTGCTTGTAAACTTGGGTAACCCACCAAAATGTATAAAAAATCAAGCCTCCCGGCGGTCCCAACCAATTTTTGGTTAGCGCCCCAGTCATCACTCCTAATCTTTAAATTGGCCTTGGCAACCTTTAAACCTATTGGCCTTTACAGCCTCCCCAGCTCCAATGCATTCAAAAATTAAATCCTAAAAAAATAGTCAATGTACACCACCATGTATGCTAAAAAGTTGTTAAACACCTACAAAATTTGGCCTCACATACCTTCTTTATCACCAACAATAGCTGTATTTATGTTAATTCCTCCATGCAATACAATGTGGCATTCAGCTTACATACCAACTCAGGTAATCGCGCTGTTTATTGGCCTACAAACAAAACCCACCAAGTTCCCTTACAGTTCAAAGTCCCTTTTAACTAAACATTAATAGTTCCTAATCGTTTTCAAACCCTCTCATCCCTGTTGCCCAAAGTACAGTTTATATCACAATTGCAAACACAAATCCATTATATCAAAACCATACATCAAAATAATTTACAAACAATGCAAACCACTCATTTAATAAAAAGTAAAACTTCCTGCCAATTCACCAAAATGCTATGCCCTTCACAATACCCTTAATATATGTAAACCCTTTTAAAAATCGGTATATTCATTGCCCTAAGCCTCTGTTGTAAGTGTTGCTGTTACTATTGTAATAGGGGTCGTACATGTTGTAGTAAAACACGTCCCATATGTCTAAATTCCAACCCAACATCATATACCCCACCCCCAACACCTCTAACCTCTATGGTAAACCTTAACGCAACAAAAACCACAGGTAACCGTAGTCCTGGCATCAAAAAAAGGTCAGGCCGCCGTGCTAGCCAAACCAAAAAAGGTCAAGGGCCTCCGTATGGTATCACTCTCACAATGTTCTTAATGCTCCTTATAAAAGGTGTAGTGCCAGCAAATAGTCCTCCCGCCAACGCCTGGGTACTGTTAGCACAAACAGCCATTAATGCAACCTCTTTTTGTCTGCCCAAAGTACATGCTGTAAAAACTGTAATAAAAACTTGTTTTCTTGGTGTTAGTGCCACCCCGGCAGCAATGCAGTCATACTATACTACTACTATCTATAAAAATTCCAATTATAACATAACAACCAAAAACATATTTAACTTGTGCACTATAAAATATGTACGTAATGCTATCATGTATCCCTTTCGCCTGGCAAAGGTTACCCCAGCTACTAACTGTATATATTTTGTAAATGCTACATGCACCAAGGTAAATCTTGTTAATAAAAAAGTAAAATGTCAAAATACTGCTAATATAACCTCCGCTAAAGTCCACTGTATATTGCCAACCAAATGGTTCTTATTGTGCGGGCAAACTGCATATGCTTATATCCCTGCATATGCAAACAAAAAACCATGTACTCTCGGCCAAATAACCCCTCTAATGGTTCACCATCGCCCAGCAAATTATACTCGTCACAGACAAAGCACTATTCCTTTAAATTCTAGCTGTAAATCAAAAGTAAACCTTTACTCAAAAGGGCAAGCAGCAGCTTTATTGTTTTCTCTGGTAGGTATCCCAGGCATGGTAGTCCATAATTATCATGCAATTGCCCACCTTGCCTGTACTGTAGCTAAGTCTATCAATGTAACTTCCACGGCTATAGCTTTACTCGCATAAAAATTAGGTAAGGTACGCCAGGGTATGTTGCAAAACCGTTTGGCTGTTAATTATTTGTTATTGCAACATGGCCATTCATGCAAAAATTTTGCTGGTATGTGTTGTTTTAATATTACAAATGCTGAAACTAATATTGCAAAAAAGGTGCAAAAATTGCATCATTTAGCAAAAGGTATTGGTCAGCAAAACGGGAACTCTTGGCTATGGTCCTGGCTCACGTCCCTTCGTGGGTGGGCTGCACATCTCGTTCAGGGCCTATGTATTGGGTTAATTAAAATTTTCAGTCTCTTTGTAAAATTCACTACTTTAAAGGCATATTTAGAATCAGTATAAATGGTGACAGATGCACTGGTTGCCAGATAACAAGCTTTAGTCAAGGCGAACAGTTTGGCAACTTGGGCTGACCGCACTGAGGGAAGAGAGAAAGCTTTTATAATACTATGTTGATTACACACAGCATAGCCTGCCACCAGCTGTTTTTTTGCATTTTTTAAACAGGAACCATTTACATAGTAAATTAGCTCTGGGTTTTGCAGGGGAATATTTTGCAGGTTAGGTTTAGGAGCAGACAATTTAGCAGTTAAGGATAAACAATTATGGGGTTTTCCATTGGTTGCCGTAGGGAGAAGGGAAGCAGGATTAAGTACTGGGCACCTAGTTAAAGTAACGTTTGCAGCATTTAAGAGAAGCATTTTATATTTTGTGAGCCGAGAGTTAGACAGATGCTGCGTTTTATTTTTAGTGAGAAGGGCTGTAACGGCATGGGGAACTGCCACGGTTAAAGGACTGCCTAAAACAAGAGAAGCAGAAGCTTTAAGTAGCATGGCGGCAGCCGCTACTGACCAAAGGCACGGGGGTAATGCTGCAGCTACTGGATTTAAAGAAGAACTGACATACGCAACCGGTTTGTTTTTTTTGTGTGTGTGATTGTGTAAGGACACCTTGGGCAGAACCCTCCTTTTCGTGGCAGAACAGGGTAAAAAGTTTTTTATAATCTGGAAGACCTAAGGCAGGAGCCTTAGCCAGGGCGTTTTTGACTTGTTGGAATGCTGTTTTTGCCTTTTTGGGCCACGGAATGGGATTAGTGACCTTATTGAGGGTTAGATTTTGCAAGGGTTGTACAAGGGAAGCATATTTAGGAATTTATTGCCTGCAATAGCCTGCCATTTTTAAAAACCCTTTAAGTTGTTTTTTTGTAATAGGTTTTGGAATTTGTTGAATAGCTTGAATTTGTGAAGAGGACAGACCACGCTTTTTAGCAGAAATATTATGCCCGAGATAGTGGACTGTTGGGAGACAGAGCTGCAGTTTTGATTTAGACACTTTGTGACCTTTTTGAGCCAAGGCCTGAAGCAGCGCGAGCATATCAGCCTTAGAGGCTTTTAAAGAATTAGATGCTAGCAATAAATTGACATATTGGATTAAAACAGACCCCTGAGGAACTGAATGTCATCCAGATTTTTTTTTAAGATTTGAGAGAATATAGTGGGTGACTCGGTATAGCCCTTTGGCAATTTGATCCAGGTATACTGGGTACCCTGATAAGTAAAAGCAAAGAGAAACTGGCTATCTATGTGGATTGGGATAGAGAAAAAGGCTGAACAAAAGTTTATAACAGAGAAGTACCGTGCAGTTGGGGGTATACAAGAAAGAATGGTAGCAGGATTGGGGACCACCGGGAAAGTTGGAAGGACAGCGGCATTAATGGCATGCAGATTTTGTACGAATCGCCAGGTATTTTTTTTAGGTTTTTGCACAGGTAATATTGGCGAATTACACTTACTTACTGTTGGTATAATAACTTCTTGGTCGAGTAGGGCAGAGATTACTGGAAGAATTCCCTCTTCCGGCTATCGGGAGAGGGGATATTGACGAATTTTGGGAAGGGGTTTTTTTGGATTTAGCCGAATTTTAACAGGTTGAGCAGAGCTAATATGCCCTACTTGGTTGGCATGCTCGGCCCACAGTGTGGGGGAAACTTTAGCCAGCAGTTCCTGTTGCAACAAGGAAGGGCTGGGGTCAGTTTTCCTGCCTTGGACAGGATCTGTTTGTAAGAAGCCGAGCACTTTATTGTGGGCCGGATTGGGTACTTTTAGGTATACCCCGTTAGGGGAGCAAAAGATAGTACAATTTAGCTTGCATAACAAATTTTTTTTTAGGAGATTAACGGGAGAACAAGGGCTGAGAAGGAAAGCATGATTAGCAGAGAGGGGTCCAATAGAGATTGACAGAGGGGGAGATACTGGGTGAGGGAGAGGGGTGTTTCCCACTCCGATGGCTGTAACGACATTAGAAGACAGGGGCACAGCGGGAAATTTTTGTGCCCTAAGAGTTGACCTAGAAGCTTTCGTATTTATTAGACAGGGAGTGGGAACACCATTAATTAGACAAGAAACTGTTGGACCAGTTTGGTCCACAGAAATAAGCAGGGCAACGACGACGTTATTAGTTTTTTGGCACTTTTAACAGTTAAGAGGTGGAGGGGGTGGCACGGGAAAGAATGGGATGGCGTAAGGTTGTCCTGCAGCTTCCCCCATTTTTGGGTTAGGTTTCGGGGGGCGCGTAGGGCAATCCTTAATAAGATGTTCCTTTTTTTTACAGTAACGGCAATAAACATTGCTTAACTGCGGGCAATTTGCTTTTTAATGCCCCTTTTGTTCGCATAAGAAGCAAGCGGTTGCATTTTCCCAGTTCTCTGTGCCCCCGGTACACACTCTGATGCAGATTCTTCTGCCTCTTTGGGAAGGATTCTAATTCAGGCCTGTGTTTAGGGCTTTGGCCAGGAAAGGGTGCACTGCAGCCATGCCTGATTTCAGCCCCTCCCTCTGGAATTTCTCTGTGCTGGACCCCACACACTTGTGAAGCTCCACCCATGCAGAGATCCCTCCCACCCCCAATCTTGGAGGAAGAGTTTTATCTCTTACAAGTGTAGCAAGAACATCTTTCAGTGAGGTGCTCTGGACCCCTTTGGGCACCCCAATTTCTGTTCCCAACAGAACAGCTGGATGGACCCCCCCACTCCAGGAGACCTGACCCCCTGGTTTCCCTTAAAACCTGATCCACAGGAGAGGGGGCTGGCATTTGAAATGCAGACTTTTCATCCTCCCCCTGGGAAAGTCCCTTCCTACAAAAGGTGAGTGGAACCTCCACCTCTCCCCCTCATCTTCTGGCTGGGCTTCCCTCTCAGGGCTCCCCTCTGCATCAGACACCCCTGTGTCCCCCAAAAGGGAAGGTGATCCTGGTCCAGCTGTGGGCTCACAGCTACCAGCTATCACCAGGACCCCAACCCTCACCTTCAGGACACATGTCTCTGTGCACCCCGGGACAGGCCCTGCCCGCTGCTGACCTGCAACTTCCTGGCAGTCAGCAGCCGAGGTGGCTTCCTTGTTACAAGATGGTACTTCCCCCTTCCCCGGGGAGATCATTACGGAACAAGAGCTGGCTTTGTCCAGCCCCTCCCTCTGGAACTTGCCTGGAGCCCTCGGGCTGCAGGAACTGGCCACAACCATTCTTGCTCCTGAAGCTGCATCCTTTACTGCTGCAGAAGAATCTAAGGGTACGTCTACACTACTGGATAATTCCAATTTAACATAAACCGGTTTTAAATAAAACAGATAGTATAAAGTCGATTGCACGCAGCCACACTAGGCACATTATTTCGGCGGTGTGCGTCCATGGTCCGAGGCTAGCGTCGATTTCTGGAGCGTTGCAGTGTGGGTAGCTATCCTGTAGCTATCCCATAGTTCCTGCAGTCTCCCCCACCCCTTGGAATTCTGGGTTGAGAGCCCAGTGCCTGATGGGCAAAAATCATTGTCGCGGGTGTTTCTGGGTACAGTCTCACCCCTCCCTAAGTGAAAGCAGCAAACAACTGTTTTGCGCCTTCTTTCCTGGGTGAACTGTGCAGACACCATAGCACAGCAAGCATGGACCCCGCTCAGATCAACACCGCGATCGTGAACATTGTAAACACCTTGCGCATTCTCGTGCAGTCTGTGGTGAACTATGAACTGCAAAGCCAGGCGAGGAGGAGGCAGCGGCTACGGCAACGCGGCGACGAGAGTAATGAGGACATGGACACTGAATTCTCTCAAACCGTGGGCCCCTGCACTTTGGAGCTCCTGCTGGTAATGGGGCAGGTTCTACCCATTGAATGCCCGGGATTTTAGGCCCGGGAAACAAGCACAGACTGGTGGGACCGCATAGTTTTGCAGGTGTGGGACGATTCGCAGTGGCTGCAAAACTTTCGCATGCGTAAGAGCTCTTTCATGGAACTTTGTGACTTGCTTTCCCCTGCCCTGAAACGCCATAATACCAAGATGAGAGCAGCACTGACAGTGGAGAAGCGTGTGGCAATAGCCCTCTGGAAGCTTGCAATGCCAGACAGCTACCGGTCAGTCGGGAATCAATTTGGAGTGGGAAAATCTACTGTGGGGGCTGCTGTGATGCAAGTAGCCAAAGCAATCACTAAGCTGCTGCTACAAAAGGTTGTGACTCTAGGAAACATGCAGGCCATAGTGGATGGCTTTGCTGCAATGGGATTCCCTAACTGTGGGGGGCCATATATGGAACCCATATCCCTTTCTTGGCACTGGCGCACCAGGCCACCCAGTACGTAAACCGCAAGGGGTACTTTTCAATGGCGCTGCAAGCACTGGTGGATCACAAGGGACGTTTCACCAACATCCACGTGGGATGGCCAGGAAGGGTTCATGACGCTCGCGTCTTCAGAAGCACTGCTCTGTTTAAAATGCTGCAGCAAGGACTTTACTTTCCAGACCAGAAAATAACAGTTGGGGATGTTGAAATGCCTGTAGTTATCCTGGGGGACCCAGCCTACCCCTTGATGCCATGGCTTATGAAGCCATACACAGGCAGCCTGGACAGTGGTCAGGAGCTGTTCAACTACAGGCTGAGCAAGTGCAGAATGGTGGTAGAATGTGTGGAGTGGCCTTTCTCGATCATGGCCTTGGAAATTTTTTCAAATGTTTTTTTTCATTTCGTCTTTTGGAACGGAGTTCTGTTAGCACTGAATCCTCTCCCCATACAGCGATCAGATCCAGTACCTCCTGTGCGGTCCATGCTGGAGCTCTTTTTCGATTCTCAGGAGACTGCATTGTTACCTGTGCTGATGAGCTCTGCGTGGTCCCCTGTGCTGATCAGAGCTCCACTCTGGCCAAACAGGAAATGAAATTCAAAAGTTCGCGGGGCTTTTCCTGTCTACCTGGCCAGTGCATCCGAGTTCAGATACCTGTCCAGAGCCGTCAGTGGTGCACTGTGGGATACGGCCCGGAGGCCAGTACCATTGATTTGCGGCCACACTAACCTTAATCCGATATGATAATACCAATTTTAGCGCTACTCCTCTTGTTGAGGAGTACAGAAACTGATTTAAAGAGCCCTTTATATTGATTTAAAGGACCTCGTAGTGTGGGCGGGTGCGGCGTTAAATCGGTTTAACGCTGCTAAAATCGATATAAACACATAGCGTAGACCAGGCCTAAGAGACACCCTCCTATTCCCCCAGCAGTCCCTGTGACTTCAACTCCCCCCCCAACTCCCCGGCTGTTAGCACAAGATTCCTGCTCCCTGCTAACCAAGCCTGGGACAGATTCTACCACATTGAAGAAATCATTCCCAAGTAGAAATGGTGCAAAATTGTGTGCCACCGTTGCAACAGGCAGTTCAGCCTGCAAATCCTGAGTTTGCTTGTGTCCCTTAGCTAAAGCTGCAAGGACTTTGTAAACTCCAACCAGCTCTAATTCTGCCATTTTACCTGGCAACGAATACTTCTCCTGGATCAGGTCCCTCCTGACCACGGGAATCTCAGCACCTGTGTCCCTCAATCCCAGAAGCACTTCACCATTCAATTTAATAGCGTGCATATGCTCATTGCTTGGTTGTGTGGAAGCAAGCTTTACAAATCCTGTGTGGAGAGAGGCAGCAGCTGGGCTCTGAGAAGCAGCAGCTTCATGAGTTACTTGTTGCTTGTTCTCACTCAGCACGGGACACTTACTCCTCAGGTGCTCAGTGGACTTACAATGCTAGCACCTCTTGGCCTCCTCTGCTTGCACAGGAAATTTGGGACCAGTACCAGGGGAATGGGGAGGTGACCGCCCAGCCTCCTCCATCCCAGGGGCAAAACGGTCATTCTGCTTCACCCCAACCCTGGACCCCTCTGCCAGTGCTTTATGTTTGAGTGCAGCTTGTGCTTGCTCATAAGAGTCTGCAAGCCCAGCTAATTCTCCCACTGCATCCACCTTTTACTTAATAAGTAAAAAGTGATTTTATTAAAAACAGAAAATAGGATTTAACTGGTTCCAAGTAGTAACAGATAGAACAAAATGAATTACCAAGTAAAATAAAATAAAACCTCACACCGGCTCTTTGGAGGGCTTAAAAAGGATCAAAGGGGGAAATCACAGTGGGGCGGCTGTCAGGGTCTGAGCAGGGGGCAGAAATGTACTGGTCGGGGGTATCAAGCTACTGTAGTGTTACCGAAAAATTACAGTTTAATTTAGGTTTTTTTATTTTTATTATATTGACCGCTACAGGGGACGGGACAGAAGGATTTTAATTTAACCTTAGAGCTTCCTCGCACGCATGGCTTTCACTCCGAGGAATTACGAACGAGAGGTTCAGTTCCGCCCACACTCCTAACGCTCAAATGTATACAGAGCAGAAAAACAACAGTAACCGGTTAAACAGAACAGAACTAGAACCAGATAACCAGATAAGAGGTTCGCCTCTAATCAGAACCAGATAGTATTTTTTTATTTTATTAGGGCTCACCTTATCGGATCATGAACCCCAGGGGCTGCGGAGAAGTGAGGAAGAGGGGTTAAGCACTCCAGTGGCGCCACTTCTAGTTCGCCGCAGCCGTCCGGAGACCAATGTCCAAGCTAGGAGAGTCCCGGCGGAG
Organism: Gopherus flavomarginatus; assembly: GCF_025201925.1. Classification (NCBI taxonomy): domain Eukaryota; kingdom Metazoa; phylum Chordata; order Testudines; family Testudinidae; genus Gopherus; species Gopherus flavomarginatus. The sequence goes on along the minus strand of NC_066629.1, from coordinate 7,213,522 downwards.
TCGCCAGAAACTGTTACCAAAATATTGGGTTTGCCTAGCTGAGAGCCAATTAACAGCCTGACAGGGATAAGGAAAAATGCTTTATTCTTCAGAAAAAGGAGACCCTGTACCTTGGTACAAAAGACTCTCTCTTACACAAATTTCACAAACCTTTTATACACATTCAGACAAAGACCCTTGTGTGTTAATACTTAATTGGTAAGTGTAAAATCTCATGTTCCCCTTATCTGGGTAGTACTGACTGGTTTGGAGCAGGATCTTCCTGCTTTGAGGCAGAGGAAAAGAGATAGTGAAAAAGTTCAGGCTACTGTGTCCATGAGCAGTACTCACCCCTCCCACCTACTGGCCGCTTGTAATCTATTAAGGGAGGTCAGCCAGCTTTCACAGTAGGTAGAGGCAGAAGAGGGGCTAGAGGGGAAAAAGCAGGGGTGGGATGTGAGAGCCTGGCTCAAGCCCAGGGGGGAGATGCTGCCAGATCCTGTATGGGAACAAAACCCCCATCCAGGGAGGGCAAGAGGGGGGAACAGTGACCCCATGGGATGAGCCACCTGCTGTGCTTGCAGATCTAGGGGTTTGGGGGCACAGAGGCTTTTTTCGGTCTCCTCACAGGATGCTTCATGTCAGCCCCTGAGCAGAGGGCAGGTTCCTGGGGCTGGGTTCTTAAAGGCACAGGCCTCCGAATTCCTAGACTGATTAAGAACAAGCAGAAAGCCTACAAGGAGTGGAGGAGGAGAGCAAGGCCACCCAGAGGATTCAGGGGCCCTGGGGCAAAGCAATTTTGGGGGCCTTTCATAAAAAAAAGTTGCAATACTATAAATACTATATTTGTGTGGGGACCCCTGCAGCCCCGGGGCAAATTGCCCCACTGGCTCCCCTCTCCCGGGCGGCCCTGGGAAAAATAAACATTTAAAAATCTTCTGCATCTCAGCACAAACCCAGTTTTGAGAAAACTTCTTTTCAAGTCACCTTTACAAAGTATCACTGGTTCTCAGCATCAGCTAGTGCTAAAAGGTACTAAAGCTCATTAAAGGGGTTGGACAAATATTTTCTGTCAAAACTTTTTTTGGATCGAAAACTAGGGGGGGTTTAAAAGCAGAAAAAAATCAAGGAAATGTCTGCTTTCCTTCAAAATTTGTTGTGTTTTTTTAATTGAAAATCTGAAATTAGTCTGCCAAAACCTGAACATGGTTTGGGGTTTCAGAACTGTGTGGTCAAATATTTACTGCTTGCTGTGTTTGATTGTTTAAAGAAACAATAAAAAAAATCTGCTTAAAAAAAATCCAAAACTTTTGAACCACCTCAGCTTGTGACCAAACACCTGAGCCCATCCAGTCAGAGATTTTCCCAGGTTTCTGATACTCTGCTGGCTTCCTTGACTCATATCTCTCTCCATAACTTTGGGTTCGTTTAGATTAGAATGTAAGAACATAAAAATGGCCACACTGTGTCAGGCCAAAGGTCCATCCAGCTCAGTGTCATGTCTACTGACAGTGGCCAATGCCAAGTGCCCCAGAGGGAGTGAATCTAACAGGTAATGATCAAGTGATCTCTCTCCTGCCATCCATCTCCACCCTCTGGCAAACAGAGGCTAGGGACTCCATTCCTTACCCATGCTGGCTAATAGCCATTGATGGACTTTACCTCCATGCATTTATCTGTTTCATAGACTCATAGACTCATAGGTCAGAAGGGACCAATATGATCATCTAGTCTGACCTCCTGCACAAGGCAGGCCACAGAACCCTACCCATCCACTTTTATAACAACCTCTAACCCAGGACTGAGTTATTGAAATCCTCAAAATTGGTTTGAAGACCTCAAGCTGCAGAGAATCCACCAGCAAGCGACCCATGCCCCATGCTGCAGGGGAAGGTGAAAAACCTCCAGGGCCCCTGCCAATCCGCCCTGGAGGAAAATTCCTTCCCAACCCCAAATATGGCGATCAGCTAAACCCTGAGCATGTGGGCAAGGCTCACCAGCCAGCACCCAAGAAGGAATTCTCTGCAGTAACTCAGTTCCCATCCCATCCAACATCTCCCTGCAGACCACTGAGCAGGCCCATCTGGTGATAATCCAAGATCAATTGTCCAAATTAAACTATACTATCGTAACATCCCCTCCATATATTTATCAAGCTTAGTCTTAAAGCCAGAAAAGTCTTTTGCCTCCACTACTTCCCTCGGAAGGCTGTTCCAGAACTTCACTCCCCTAATGGTTAGAAACCTTCGTCTAATTTCAAGTCTGAACTTCCTTATATCCAGTTTGTACCCATTCGTCCTCGTGCCTACATTAGTACTCAACTGAAATAATTCCTCTCCCTCCCTAACGTTGACACCCCTGATATATTTATATAGAGCAAGCATATCCCCCCACAGCCTTCTTTTGGCCAGGCTAAACAAGCCAAGCTCTTTGAGTCTCCTTTCATAAGGCAGGTTTTCCATTCCTCGGATCATCCTAGTAGCCTGTCTCTGGACCTGTTCCAGTTTGAATTCATCCTTCTTGAACATGGGACACCAGAACTGCACACAATATTCCAGATGGGGTCTCAGCAGCACCTTATATAACGGTACTAACACCTCCTTATCCTTGCTGGAAATACCTCGCCTGATGCATCCTAAAACTGCATTTGCTTTTTTAACAGACGTATCACATTGGCGGCTCATAGTCATCCTGTTATCAACCAGTACCCCAAGGTCCTTCTCCTCCTCTGTCGCTTCCAACTGATGCGCGCCCAACGTATATCTAAAATTCTTATTATTAATCCCTAAGTGCATGACCTTGCACTTTTCACTATTGTATTTCATCCTATTACTATTACTCCAGTTTACAGGGTGGTCCAGATCTTCTTGAATAGTATCCCTGTCCTTCTCCCTGTTAGCAATACCCCCCAGCTTTGTGTCATCCGCAAACTTTATTAGCACATTCCCGCTCTTTGTGCCAAGGTCAGTAATAAAAAGGTTAAATAAGATCGGTCCCAAGACCGATCCTTGAGGGACTCCACTAGTGACCTCCTTCCAGCCTGACAGTTCACCCTTCAATACGACCCTCTGGAGTCTCCCCTTTAACCAGTTCCTTATCCACCTTACAACTTTCATATTCATCCCCATCTTTTCCAATTTAACTAACAGTTCCCCATGTGGAACCGTGTCAAACGCCTTACTAAAATCTAGGTAAATTATATCTACCGCATTTCCTTTATCTAAGTAATCCGTCACCTTCTCAAAGAAGGAGATCAGATTGGTTTGGCACGATCTACCTTTAGTAAATCCATGTTGCAATTCATCCCAATTACCATTGACCTCTATGTCCTTAACTACTTTCTCCCTTAAAATTTTTTCCAAGACCTTACATACTACAGACGTCAAGCTAACAGGCCTATAATTACCCGGATCACTTTTATTCCCTTTCTTAAAAATAGGAACTACGTTAGCAATCCTCCAGTCATACGGCACAACCCCCGAGTTTATCGATTGCTTAAAAATTCTCACTAACGGGCTCACAATTTCACGCGCCAGTTCCTTTAATATCCCCGGATGGAGATTGTCTGGGCCCTCCAATTTTGTCCCATTAAGCTGTTCAAGTTTGGCCTCTACCTAGACACTGGCTCCATGGGGACCCTCACAAACTGGAGATGGTTACCGTGGGTTTGTCTTTAGTATAGCTTATGTACATACTCCATGAACAGAGGATTTCAGCTTGTTCCAGAATCTGGGATGAGCCTATGTTGTGAAAACTGAAATGCTCAAAATAGCACATGCATGTGAATGGACACAGGGTGCCAAAATTAAATTAACACAGGGGTTCTCAAACTGGGGGTCAGGACCCCTCAGGGGGTCATGAGGTTATTACTGAGGGTTGCGAGCTGTTAGCTTCCACCTCAAACCACACTTTGCCTCCAGCATTTATAATAGTGTTAAATATATTAAAAAGTGTTTTTAATTTATAAGGGGGGGTCACACTCAGAGGTTTGCTATGTGAAAGGGGTCACCAGTACAAAAGTTTGAGAACCACTGAATTAACCCCTCTGGAGCCTCGGGTCTCCCTTGGTAGGGTTGGGAAGGTTTAGGTGGTGTAGGATATTGCTCTTATGTGATCCCTCCCTGTGGCTCTCCTGGCTCTATCACTGTTAATCTAAAGTGGCTACTTTGAAATGAAACTACCCTCCCCTGACATGAATCTCCCTGTGGCACTGAAATTAAATGTAGACTATAATTTGGCATTTGAGAAGTGAAAGGGATGGTAGCCCTAAGGGAAAAGATAAAAGCTTGGCTCTTTGTGTTAAATAGCTGTTTGCAAGCCTCAAACTGCTGAATGAGCTTTAGGGTAGGGAAGGCTGTGCCCCCCCAAAAAGCCTGGACCTGTCCCCTATCTGACCCCCACCCACTTCCTGCCCCGACTGTTCCCCTCAGAATCCCCAACCCATCCTGCTCCTTGTCCCCTCACCGCCCCCACAACCACCACCCAGCATGAAGCTGCAGGACCAGGGGTCCCTCTGCAGGCAAGCCGCTGAAGGCAGCCTGCCTGCCATGCTTGGAGAGGCAAAATGCCTAGAGCCGCCCCGGTGTCGACCTAACTCTGTAAGCATCTGCACTAAAATGTAGCTCCCACTGATGTAAATCACCCACTATAAGAACTTAACGCCAGGGGGTGGGTATGGCGGGGGGTGGGGGGTGGGCATGGCAGGGAGCAGGTGGTTTGAGAAAGCCCGGATCTGCAGTTCCAGCAATCCTGCCCCAAGGGACGCTCAACACAACTTGACAACTCAGTCAGTTCCATTGAGAGCCTTGCGTGGCCAGACAGGGTCATCCTTGGCAGCGTGGTGGAGAAAGGTGTCCAGGTTTCATACAGAGTTCTCTCTCTTGGTTCTGAGAGGCAGCCACTCCTGGGGTGGAGGCGGTTTACACTGGGATCCCTCACCTGGTGCTGAGATGCAGCCCCTCTGGAGTCGGGCACAGAGCCCTTCCTGATACCCTTCAATTTTCTCTGTACGGTGCTAATTTGATCCCAAACACTTGTGCTTCTCCCTGCTACTCAGAGACACCAGCTCAGTGATGGGCTATGTAGGGGCCAGCGCTCCAAGACAGTCTGTTGCTGCTTCTATAGGAACTGGCCTGTTGAAAATACAGGCCGTTTTTCACCTCAGTTCCAGCACCCCTGAGCCAGCCAGGCCTCATCCTGGGGCTGGATCAGAGCCAGTGCCCCCTAGAGGGGAAAGGCCCCATGTCCCATTCTCCAATCCTTTAACTTTCCCAAATCCTCCAAGTAAAGTCCTACCAAAATATAATCCCTCAAACCACAACGCAGCTGAAATAGGAACAAAACCTTTATTCACAACTGCAGAGAACTCAACCAATGCCAACTGGTCCTAAGTTACATTCAGTTACAGTTATTATGAAGCCTCCTCAGAACACAGCCGATATTGACATCGTGGGGGTCCCACTGTGGTCGCCGTCTCCCATCCTGAGAGATCCAACACTGGTCCCCTTTCAAGACAAAACACCCAATTCAACTCTTGGGCTTTTGCTCTGAAGATCTGAGGTTGCTTCTTGACGCAAACCACACACATGAGCCCAATGCTTTTTTTAAAACAAATCGCCAAACACCGTAACCAAAGGGTGACGCTTTGCTTATTGGATTTCAAAAGGACAGGTTTCATGATGAATCTGAAAGCATCTTTTGCTCTTAATACCTCACGGCCTCTGTCAAAAATAACCCCCCAAGCCATAATCCAATAATAATGCTCCCTGGTGTTCATACACATGGATCTTTGATGAATCATTCTCTGAGGTCAGACGCCATTGCTGGAATATATATTCACATATGCAGTATAATTTCTCTCCACTATACAAGGAGTTAAACAGTGAATTTACTTATTGCTAAAGATGCACATATCACACATAATTTCTCTGTGCTATACATTCAAATGGGAAATTTGACTGCAGATATATGATGACATAATATGCAAATAATATATGCAATATGTCTATGCATAGGTCAAATTCACCTTTTTTAATCTCTACATAGCACAGAAATTATATTGCATATATGTTGAGATCATAGCAATATAATTTCAGTGCTAGATATATCATATATGTGATATAATGTATATATTAGATAGAATAAAATGGTGAATTTCCATTAATGCATCTATGTCATATTTGCAATAAGTCATATTAACATTTTAATTTACACATATCACAAGATATAGTTCTATGTGCAATATAATTTGTCTGGGGTACATATGCAGTAATACAAAAATAAATATATATGCAATAATTCACATTCACTATTCTAATCTCTACACATGGCACAGAAATGGTTTTAGGTAGAATTATTTTTCATATAGATAACAGCAATACAATTTTTCTGTGCTCTCTCTCTCTTTATCATATGCAATATAATGTCTGGGCTATATAGATTAAACTAGCAAATTTCTATTGTTACACCTGTATGTCAGATACGCAACCAATCATATTGAAATTTAACCTCTATGTCGTTCTAAGTGCAATAACATTTCTCTGGCATACAGAGAGGTGAAAATGGGCAATTTGAATGATTGATAAACCATAAATGTAGTACGTTAAATTCACAATTTTTTCCTTTGTAGTGCACAGAAGTTACATTGCAGATATGACATATACAGCATATGTGATTAATTAAATTCACTTTTTAAATCTCCATACAGTCAAGAGAAACTGTATTGCATGTCTAACATCTATAGTTTAGCTATCAGTCAAACCCTTCACTTTACGCTCTGATTTCCGGTGTAGCTATCAGGTCAATACAGACTGATACAGAGAGCTGAATTCAAAATGTTAAATTACCCCCGAGACAAACATTGCCAAACAGAGAAACATTTCAACTTATTCAAACAACTTGAAATCCAACTGTATTTACAAGCACAACTTAACACTTTCAGGTGAGCAACTGTAGTAAGACTGCAAAACACCCTGGTTCTTTGGGTGTTTTTTTAAAATCTAGAAAGAAAACCACAAATCTTGAGAAATTCCAAATGTGATGATACAAAATCAGAGATGGGTGGGGAGACTGGTAAAAATACATGGGATATTTGGGGCGGGTTTTAAACCAGGACTAATCCCCAGATCTCTGAGGTTAAAAATGTAGGCCCTAATCTTGAAAAATTAGGCAGGAGTTAACTTGAGTGCCCTGGGTAACACGTCCACTAAACACATGCTAAGTATTTGCCATCTGGGAGATTTATAAACCTGTAAACCACATTGTAAATTAGCAGAATATGGGGCACTCATTCGAGCTTCATTTTCTAACCTGAACAGAAAAGCAAACCTTCGAGTTTCTAACTAAATGATACAAACCCCCACGAACTGACACTCTGCTAGGGGAGAATATATGGGATTTGGGTTTGGCGTTTACGGTTTTTTTAAACCAAATCTTGGAATGAAACAAATTAAGAGAAACAAACAACAGAAATCTGGATCTAGTTTTTGTTTTTTAGGCACGTCTCAGTTTTAAACCTAATTCAACATCAAAATCTTTGGACAGAGAAAAACAGAGGTTGGGAATGGAGGATCGTGAGTAGAAGGCAAGGAATGGATGGAGGGTCTGAAGGATGAGAAAGAACTTGGTTATTAACAAACCAACCCTTGGTTGAAACTGTCCCCAGCCCAGTGCTGGGGCCTTTGGGCTGAGCCCAGCAGGTTGGTGGAGCTGTCAATGGATGTGCAGTTTAACAGGAGAACCACAAGATCCCATCTTAGGAACAGACACGAGCCTTTCCATGGCCCAGGGCTCACAATCTGTCCTCGTTCTCCATGGCAGAGCAGAAGGGTCTACATGCCTGGATGGGAAAAATCACCAAGCTTGGCAGACACCTGGCCATGTTGTCCTCCTTCTTCTGGGGAACGTATCCCACTTTCAGCAGCGTCCTCGTGGGGCTGTCTCTCCAGGCGTGGATCTGAGACGGTGCTAGACTTCTTGGGCAGGTCAGTGAAGAGGTTCTCGAGATAGTTGTAGTAGCTGTCTTTGCTAGGTGGTAGGGGAGTTGTCTTCTCCTGGAGGGGAGCTGTTTGAGCCTTTGAAGCCACCTCTGGAAGAGGGGGAATGGCTGGTGCTGATTTCGGGGGCTCTCAGTACTCTTCATATTCCATTTCCCAGTCGTCTTCTCCTTGGGAAGCTGGGAGGTTGGGTTGGGAAGACGTGGCTTCCTCCAAGACACTCCCTCGGGAGGCGGACCCCTTGTAATCCCCCTCCCAACCTTCCCCCGTGGCTTTGGCTGGCTCACTTTCTTCTGCTCCAGAGTCCCGTCTCCCCGGCCATCTCTTGGTCTCTGCGGTGCCCAATGGGTGGCCATTGTGTTTCCGCTTCCTGGGTGCATAACCTGAGCCCTGGACCATTCCATGAACCCCCAAGTCCTGCCTTCTATGGGGTGGAGCCCACCTTGCCCCATGGCTTCCAGCGCCCCAAGGGCCAAATAAAATCTTTCTGCCCCCCTGTTCCCCAATTATCCCCACAGCCAAGGTAGACCCACGTTGATCCCATCTTGGAAAGCAGTTCTGCAAATCGGCATGGCCCCTGGATATCTCTGGGGAACGAGTGCTGCTCTGCCCCATGGATCCAGACCCACAGAAGCCCACCGAAGGTGGCTGGGTGCCACTGGGCTGCAGGGGATTGGTACAAGGCCACTGGGGGCTGCAGCAGTAGTGTGGCTGGCACCTGCTACCTATCGCATGTGGCGTAGTTCCACCATGGCCTCCAGCCAGTAGCCCTTGGCCATCAGAGAGGGGCACCAGGCTCCTGGGCACGGAAGCCCCCAGGAGGGCCTGGTTGAGCAGGAAGGTGAGAGAATCCAGCTGGATAGGCACTGTGATGGAAGACAGGCCCCTGGTGGATGGGTGATCCAGGATCCAAAGTGTGGCAGAGATGGGGAGGGGGTTGGAGGGCAGAACGGGCATCGTCTCCACCATGTCCTGGTCCGAGGTGGGTGGCCCTGTGGGGCTGGGCTCTCTGGGCTGGAGGGAGCTGTGGGGGGAACAGAAAAGAGGGTAATAGAGAGAGTGATATCACCCCCTCCAACAGATGGGAATTCTGGAGACAGGGGATTGCGGCTATGGGGTGAAATGGGTGTCTGTAGAGAAAGGGGCAGTGGTCTGTATGGGGGTTTGTGGGGCATATGAATTTGGCAGGGGGCTGTCTCTGTGTGGAAGGCGAGAGTCTGAGTATGTGTAGGATTGGGGATGGCTGTGTGGATAGGATGGGGTTTCCCTGTGGGGACTGTGGGGGAGGGTGGTCCTGACTAAGGGGGCTGACAGATGGGGTGTTTGTGGGAGGAGGTGGCCTGGCTTGGTGGGGCTGGAGGAGGAGAGTCTATGAAGCTGGAAGGAGAGTTCCCATGTGGGGCAGGGGGTCTATGGGGCGGGATGGGGGTTCTGATGACAGGCAGGAATGTCTCTGGGAATGGAGGAGAGGGTTCCATGGAGAGTAGGTGGTCCATGGTTGGGGGGTCTAGGGCATGGAGGAAGGGGGGTCCTGTGCAGGGCAGGGAGTTCCTGGCTGGGGCTGTATGGGGCTGGAGAGGGGTCATGTGGTCTATGGTCAGGGGAGTCTATGTGGTGGAGGAGGGGATCCTCTTGAGGCCTGGGGGTTTATGGGGTAGAGGGGGGGGTCCCAGGAGGGACTGAAAATTCCCTGGCTGGGGGTTCTCATGAGGCACTGGAGGGTTATTGGGTGCAGGGGGTCCCATAGGTGACTTGTGGGGTTATGGGTGGGGTCCCAGGAGGGACTGAAGATTCTCTGGCTGGGGGTTCTCATGGGGCACTAGAGGGCTATTGAGTGCAGGGGGTCCCATAGGTGACTTGGGGGGTTATGGGGGGGTCCCGGGAGGGACTGAAGATTCCCTGGCTGGGAGTTCTCATGGGGCACTGGAGGGCTATTGGGTGCAGGGGGTCCCATAGGTGACTTGGGGGGTTATGGGGGGGTCCCGGGAGGGACTGAAGATTCCCTCGCTGGCGGTTCTCATGGGGCACTGGAGGGCTATTGAGTGCAGGGGGTTCCATAGGCGATGTGGGGGTTTATGGGGTGGAGGGGGTCCCAGAATGGACTAGAGGACCTGGCTGGGCTGCTCCATGGGAGGCCAGGGGTCTATGGGTTGGAGGGGGTCATGGAGCACCAGGGGTTTTTTGGGTGCAGGAGCCCGTAGGTGGCTCTGGGATGGAGGGGAGGGCAGCGCCCCTCACCCCTCGCTCTCGGCGGCCTCGCTCGGTTTCTCCACGGTCGCTGATGCCGCAGCACCGCACACAGCAGAAACCCGCTCACAGGGGGGGGGGGCTGGGACAGGGGTGTGGTCATCGGGGAAAGGGGCGGGGCCTATGCAGATTCGGCTCCATTCAGCTTCCCGGCCCTGTCCTGGGGCTGGGGCGGGGGCGCGGGCGGGGGGGCAGACCGCACCACGTTGGAGGGGGGGCGCGGGACTGCACCACCCGGCTCACACCCTGGGGGGGAGCGGGACTGCAATACTCAGCTGACACGCTGAGTGGGGGGGGCCGGGGAGTGGTGTTGCACCACGCAGCTCACACGCTGTGGGGGTGGGGGGAAGCACAGCAGCCGCTCACCGGGCTTTCCGGAGCAAGCCATATGGCCCGGAGGGGGTGGGGGGCTGGGGAAGAAGGGGCATGCCGCCCTAGGGGCTGGGGTTCACTCGCTGCCCCCCCACACCACTGGTGGCAGAGATTGAGGCCCCGTCGGGCCAGGCGCTGCCTCCCCCCACACCCCCGGCAGCCAAGATTGGGGCCCCGTGGGGCCAGGCGCTGCGCACGCACACACGGCGACCGAGTTTGGGGCCCCGTTGGGACGGGTACCTCCCCCACACCCCCGGTGGCCAAGATTGAGGCCCTGTTGGGCTGGGTGCTGCCCCCAAACCGCGCCTGCAGCCAAGATTGGGGCCCGTGGGGCTGAGCGCTGCCCACGCACACCTGGCAACCAAGTTTGGGGCCCCGAGGGGCCGGGCACTGCCCCCACACACCCCCATCACGCTGGGCACTGCCCCCACAGACTTGGCGACTGAGTTTGGTGCCTCGTTGGGCCGGGCGCTGCCTCCCCACACTTCCGGCCCCGTCGAGCCGAGCACTTTCCCCACACACTTGGCGACTGAGATTGGCGCCTCGTCAGGCCGGGCGCTGCCCACACACACGCGATTGCTGAGATTGGGGCCCCATTGGGCCGGGCGCTGTCTGCAGACACCCGACGGCCGAGATCAGGGCCCCGTGGGGCTGGGCGCTGCCCACACACACAGGGGCCAAGATCAGCAACAAAAATAATGAAAGGTCTAGAAGAAATGAGCTGTGGGGGAAGATTGAAAACACCGGGTTTGTTTAGTCTGGAGAAGAGAAGACTGAGGGGGACATAAGTCTTCAAGTACATAAAACACAGTCATAAAGAGGAGGGTGATAGATTGTTTTCCTTAACCACTGAGGACAGAGCAAGCAGTAATGAGCTCAGAAACTTCAGCAAGAGAGGTTTAGGCTGGCCATTAGGAAAAACGTCCTAACTGTCAGAGTACTTAAGAAGTGGAACAAATTAGCTAGGAAAGTTACAGAATCTCACTGAAAAAAAAAAATCTGACACTTGGAAAGGCAACTCCCATCTTTTCATGTATTTATACCTGCTTCTGTATTTTCCACTCCATGCACCTGATGAAGTGAGTTCTAGCCCACAAAACCTTATGCTCAAATAAATTTGTTAGTCTCTAAGGTGGCCGTTGTTTTGGCTGATACAGACTAACATGGCAACCCCTCTGAAACCGATTCTCACTGGAGGTTTAAGAGCAGGTTGGACAAACACCTCTTGAGGACGGGCTAGCTCAGTAGTTCTCCAACTTTTGTACTGGTGACCCCTTTCACATAGGAAGCCTTGGACTGCAACCCCCCCTTATATTAAAAGAAGTGGTTTTAATTTATATTTAACACTATTATAAATGCTGGAGGCAAAGCAGGGCTTGAGGTGGAGACTGACAGCTCATGACCCCCCCTTTAATAAACTCAGGACCCCCAGAGGGGTCCCAACCCCCAGTTTGAGAACCCCTGGTTTAGATAATACTAAGTGCTGCTTCAGGGCAGGGGATTGGACTAGAGATCTCTCAACACCCCTTCCTGTCCGTGGCACAATCCTGCTCGTGCTCCCTCCCCCGCAACAGGATAGTGCAGAATTCAGTGGGGTTCAGAGCCAGGCTATGAGAGCGAGTAGGAGGCCTGGAAAAATGCCCATGAAAATGGTTACTTTTTAGTTTGAGGCCAGGTCGACACTATACACTGCTACCACCACAGCCCTGTAGGTCAGGGGTGCTGGAAAATATCCATAGTGCAGATGCAGTTAGATTGTCTCTGCCCTAGCTGGTTTCGTTTGGGCGTACGCACAATAAGCTGGCCTGGTGAGAGTGCAGCAGTGGCAGTCTAAGCTGCAGGCACACCAGGAGTGCTTTCCTGGTAACGTCCTGTACCACCCTGCCTACCTGTGTCAGTGCTCCACAGACAGACATGGCCTTAGAGAGGGGATCTTACTTCTCATCATGGACACGTCTAGCGAAGGGAGATCAGAAATGGCCAGCCTGCATGCCTCCCACACAACAAAGTGGGAATTTGAGAATCGCTCAAAGGACATTTTCCTACCAATGTGACTAGACTGTGGAACTCTCTGCCTCAGGAAGTCGGACCAAGATTAGCAAGATCCCAAAAGAAATGGGACATTTTATCTCCAAAGCTATCTAGAGTTTTAATGTTAATTAGTTTTGGAAAGGTGATCAAATGAAACCTGTCAGGTTGAAGTGAACAGCTAGTGATCAATTAGAAAACTATGATGTCAGGGGTGGATTATCCCTCATTTGCTTACGGTGGCATTTCTTGCCCCTTCCTCTGAAGCAGCTGCTCTGGTCCACTGTCAGACAGGATACCAAACTAGATGGACACCGGAGCCGGCCCAGTCTGGCAAATTCTTTATTCCCACCCTTTTTCTTTCTGTTTTTAACAGCAGAGGAGACCTTGTCCTTGTGTCAGAGCTGCTGCTTAGGCAGAGATGCACGACTTTCACTTTCTAGTTCTTGGGCTGTTAAAAATAAAGCCAGCCAACCTGGCAGCCCTGGGGCTAGTTTCCAGTCACATTTCTGGTTAGTGATCTTGAGTTCCCCTCCCCACGGCGAGAAGAGCCCACACACTAGTAATAAAAGCTCCAGCAGCTTGAATTCAATAGAGAAGACACACAAATATTTACAAAGACTCTTACTCTGCCCCAGTGGTTTGGGATGTTTTCTGATAGGGCTCCTGGTTGTGAGTAGGGCTGTGAGCTTGGGAGTGTGACCACAGATTGTGTCCTTCCAGATGCTTCCAGCGAAATGGGGACCCAAATCTAGAGCAACCCCAGTGGGAAAAGAGAGAGAGTTCTGGCAGCCCAGCAGCCTTAGCCAGACAAAGTGGTTTAGAGGCTGTGCTGGGTGGACAGTGCTGGGTTAGTGGCAGTGATCAGGGAGGATGGGCTGTGTCTGAGGAAGGGCTGCCGGTGGCGTGATGGGCACTGGTGTGTGTGTCGGGGGAGGAGGGAGATACATTGGCATGCACAATACGTAGGCAACGACAGACATTCAGGGGCTCCGTTGCAATGCTCTTTACAAGCCAGAGCCCAAGTCAGCTGGGATACAGTAAGATAAAATCCACAGTAAAACCAATATCCTCCTGTGTCCAGGCCAGCTCTTCAGGGAGGCGGCTGACTACCGGATGGTGTGGCCACGCTGCCATTCCAGAGGCTCAGCCTTGCGTCCATGCCCTGCAACGGCTACAGCCAGTACTGCTTGCTGCAGGTGAGAGGCAGCTGGGGGGGCCGGCAGAGCCCGGCTTGTCTCTTCTTGTAGCTTGGGTCATGGTAGTCCCACTCCAGCCCTCCCAAGGCCTGTGGGCACTTCCCCACCATGCCAGCACCCGCCTTGCTGTCCGATGACACAACCCGCAGTGAGACACCTGCGGGACACAAGGTGGAGATGCCAGAAAGGCAGGTGGGCAGCCACCCCCCTCCCCTAGTTCTCATCCCTCCCAGCTTGGGCTGTAGGCAAAGGGTGGGGCCCGCACAGCATTGATGCTGGCAATTACAGCTGTGCTAGCTAGGACAGGCAGACAGCAAGAGAGTCACACCCTGTCCTGAGCAACACACGTTACATCGGCGAAAGTGGTACTGCAGACAAGCCCTTAGATACCCAAGTCCACAGGATCCCTTTAAATCCAACACAGGCAGCCAAGGATCATTTAAGAGTTAAAATCCCCATCTCCTCTCTTGCCCCAAAGAGGAGAGATTCTGCCAAGCCCGACACTGGCTGGCACAGCTCTTGCAGGACTCCAGCCCCAGCCAATGAGCTGGGCTCATGGGGGAAGACAGCCCGCCAGGAGGCCAGACAGCATCCGCCCATGGGCTAGGAAGACCCAAGCCTGCTAGCTCCCAGGCAAGCCCCTTTCCCCACCCCCAGCTCAGGGCTGGTGAGCAGCTCACCGACACTGGCTCCAAAGTCTCTGTCCATGCCTGGCGGTGAAGTCGGCAGAGTTCAGTGAGGCCGTCTCCTCATCCCCCTGCCAGATGCTGCTGCCACCATACTTAAAAGGCACTGAGCCCACGGGAGTGGGGAAGGTGGGGTGGGTGGTGCAAGCCTCTCTCTGGGGGAACGTCCCCTGTGGGGTGACCTGCCGCGGGAGCAGATGGGATGTAAGATACAGCTCTGGGGCCAGGACAGCATGGCTGGGAAGTGAAGGCCCGGTGCCTTGAAGAGACCCAGCACCCCCCAGCTCTGGAGCAAATGGCAGTGGTCCCTGGGGGCAGATGCAGAGTGCTCCCCATGCACCCCTCTATCCAGCAGCCAGTACATGCGTGTGCCCAGTCCCACCCTCCAGCCAGCAATTCAGGGGAACATGTTCTGGGGAGACAGGCAGTGTCTGGATTAGATTACAGCCAGGACCCCAAGGAGTGTTGGGGTGGGGAAGATGCCAAAAGACAGCCCACCTGCCATCTCAGTACTGAGCAACCCACCTCCATGAGCCTGTGCAGACAGGGGGCAGGTCAGCAGCTGCCCTGTCTGCTGCCCCCTTCCCCCATGACAGGGATCCTCAGGGCAGGCGCAGAAATAGTCAACCACTTCCCATAACCCAAGACCAATAGGACACTCCACAAAACGCAAAGGGCACATTCCAAATGGACGAAGAAACGCCCCCCCCCCCGCCCAACAGCCAACTGGCCTGTGCTACTCATTGCCACAGGATGTTGTGGAGGCCAAGAGCGAGGTGCAGTTCGGAGAGGGAGCAGGGTGCAAGAGTGAGGTGCAGTTCGGAGAGGGAGCAGGGGTTTGCATGGACACAAGACTAGCCAGACGTTGCATAGCAATGACTTAGACTGCAAACCCTTTGGGGCAGGGATCTCTGCACAGCACCACAGGGCCTTGGCCATGACTGGGGTTCTCAGGTGTTACAATGCTGGGAAGGGCTGGAAGCCTGATGCTTTAGGGCTTGGCTGGGTTTGGGAGGAGACTCCCTGGGGTCAGATTAGCCCACTGCTGCTCCCACAGGGGGTCTGGCACCTTCCTCCAAAGCAGTTGAGGCTGCCACTGTCAGAGCAGGGCCCCTGAGCCAGACAGACCCCAGAAGGAGAGGCTGTCATTTACCACCTGAGGCCGAGTTCTGCCAGCTCCCTTCGCTACGCCGCCCACCCCAGCTTTAATAGCTGCTAAGCCTCCTCCCCTGCAGCCAGGGAAAGCCAAGCTTCAGGGTTCCCAGAAGGTCCCCAAGCAGCCAGCCCCCTGCCCCCACCCCAGGTTCTGAGACAGGGGGCTTACACCCCAAATGGCATTGGGGCTGCCCCTGGTTCAGCCCACCAGCAGGGGGCAGTGCTAGCCACAGCCAGGGAACCGAAGGGAGCAGGGCTGGTACCCGACAGATGTGGGAGGCTGGGAGCAGCTACCCCAAGGACGGGCTGGGGGTGGAACTGAGACAGGACCCAGGCAGCACCCTGGGATGTGGGCCCAGGAAGGGGAGCTGCAGAATAGACAGGAGCTAGGCTGTGCAATCCCTGCTCCCCAGTGGTTATTTACCCCAGAGCCCAAGGCCATGGCAGGGGACATGCATCTGGGTCACTGGAAGAGACAGTCTCTTGAGATGCCCTGATCAGCCCTTTGCTGAGCCTGGCTGCAGCAGGTTTCCAGGAGGCCTCCTAGAATTGCAGGGCAGCCTCTGGGAGCACCCAGCCCTTCCTCAGAGCAGGGAGTGCTGCCCCTGAGACCTACAGCAGGGCCTGGGCCATGGGAGCAGACACTGCCCTAGCTAAAACCTCTCCAACGCATCATCAGGGATCTACAACCCATCCTGGACAATGATCCCACACTTTCACAGGCCTTGGGTGGCAGGCCAGTCCTCGCCCACAGGCAACCTGCCAACCTGAAACATATTCTCACCAGTAACTACACACCGCACCATAGTAACTCTAGCTCAGGAACCAATCCATGCAACAAACCTCGATGCCAACTCTGCCCACATATCTACACCAGCGACACCATCACAGGACCTAACCAGATCAGCCACACCATCACCGGTTCATTCACCTGCACATCCAACAATGTAATATACGCCATCATATGCCACCAATGCCCCTCTGCTATGTACCTCAGCCAAACTGGACAGTCGCTACAGAAAAGGATAAACGGACACAAATCAGATATTAGGAATGGCAATATACAAAAACCTGTAGGAGAACACTTCAACCTCCTTGGCCACACTATAGCAGACCTTAAGGTGGCCATCCTGCAGCAAAAATACTTCAGGACCAGACTTCAAAGAGAAACTGCTGAGCTTCAGTTCATCTGCAAATTTGACACCATCAGCTCAGGATTAAACAAAGACTGTGAATGGCTTGCCAATTACAGAACCAGTTTCTCCTCCCTTGGTTTTCACACCTCAACTGCTAGAACAGGGCCTCATCCTCCCTAATTGAACTACCTCATTATCTCTAGCTTGCCTGCATATATATACCTGCCCCTGGAAATTTCCACTACATGCATCTGACGAAGTGGGTATTCACCCGCGAAAGCTCATGCTCCAAAACGTCTGTTAGTCTATAAGATGCCACAGGATTCTTTGCTGCTTTTACAGATTCAGACTAACACAGCTACCCCTCTGATACTTGCCCTAGCTGGGAGGCTCTTGTCTCCCAGCAACCTCTGCCAGTGCAGCCACCTCCCCTTCTGACAGGCAGCAAGCCAGTGGAGCAGGAGAAGAGCAGAACCACACAGGGGATGAGCAGGCAGAATAGGGGCTGCAGGGCCCCCAGGAGCACAACTCCCCCCTCCCCAGCTGGGCTAGGAGCAGCCCCTCCAGGAACCATCCTGCTACAGGCCTGGTTGAATCTGGCCAGGCCTGTGCAGGGGAACAAATGGCTGTGAGCTGGGAGGGGCTGGTAGTGGGGCCAGCGGTGCACCAGAGGCCTGAGGACCTGCACCTGGGGTGGGGGCGACCATCTGAGGAGCTGCAGATGCCTGCAGTTTGTCAACCCCAGAGAAGCAGGGACAGGTACCCGGTATGTGTGGGGCAGCTCCTAGGTTTGGGTTCCCCCTGCAGATGTGAGCAGAGGGCAAAGTATCCTCAGTCAACGCAGAGCCCTACTCCCACAGCCGCTGAGATCCCTACCCGTGAGGAGCCCTGGGGGAAGGGGGATGCCCCTGTCCCAAGTGGCTCTACCACAGGAAGGGGAGAGCTCACAGCGTTCTATAGGGGAGAAAGGGCCATGTTTAACCCTGGCTGCTCCCGGAGCACACACAGGCCTGCCCTGCTCGCTGGCTGGAGTCCCACTGCAGGCATCTCTGCCCTGACCTTAAAGTACCTTCAGTTCTTAAAGGGCTGGCCAGTGCTGAGCCATCCCACTGCTTGGCTAGAGCTTTCCAGAGCATCCATACTCCCGGCCCCCTGGGGATGTGTGTGATAGAGGGGCACCCCAGGGTCCCTGGCTGTTCTGCAGAGCAGCTGTGGGTTATGCCCATCTGGGGCCTGGCCCTGAGTGCCATGCTGGGTGTGTGCTGCAGGACCAAACCCAATCCCTTTGCTGCTGGGACAGGACTTGGCTTGGTTCTCACTTGCCTGATCATAGAATATCAGGGTTGGAAGGGACCTCAGGAGGTCATCCAGTCCAACCTCCTGCTCAAAGCAAGACCAATCCCCAACTAAATCATTTTTCTTCTATCTGATTCTATCCTTAAGGACTATAACATTATACCAAGGGCAATGCAAAGTTTTACATGAGGCTTTGATACAAAGTTTTCATAGAATCATAGAATATCAGGGTTGGAAGGGACCTCAGGAGGTATCTAGTCCAACCCCCTGCTCAAAGCAGGATCAACCCCAACTAAATCATCCCAGACAGGAAAAACCTCTAAGGAAGGAGATTCCACCACCTCCCTAGGGAACCCATTCCAGTGCTTCACCACTCTTCTAGTGAGAAAGCTTTCCTAATATCCGACTAAACCTTCCCCACTGCAACTTGAAACCATTACTCCTTGTTCTGTCATCTGGTACCACTGAGAACAGTCTAGATCCATCCTCTTTGGAACCCCCTTTCAGATAGTTGAAAGCGGCTATCAAATCCCCCCTCATTCTTCCCTTCTGCAGACTAAACAATCCCAGTTCCCTCAGCCTCTCCTCATAAGCCATGTGCTCCAGCCCCCTAATCATTCTTGTTGTCCTCCGCTGGACTCTTTCCAATTTTTCCACATCTTTCTTGTAGTGTGGGGCCCAAAACTGGACACAGTACTCCAGATGAGGCCTCACCAGTGCTGAATAGAGGGGAATGATCACATCCCTCGATCTGCTGGCAATGCCCCTACATATGCAGCCCAAAATGCCATTAGCCTTCTTGGCAACAGGGGCACACTGCTGACTCATATCCTGCTTCTTGTCCACTGTAACCCCTAGATCCTTTTCTGCAGAACTGCTTCCTAGCCACTCGGTTCCTAGTCGGTAGCAGTGCATGGGATTCTTACATCCTAAGTGCAGGACTCTGCACTTGTCCTTGTTGAACCTCTGTGATGAACTGGGACTATTCTTAATGTGGTCTGTGAATGCTGAGTGGGGAGTGTTGTCCTGGGAGGCTGGTCTACATTGGGGGATGGGAGACTGGCCTGGAGGGAGACTACCTGAGCATGTAACATGAGAACCCAGGAAGGGGTTAGAGGCCAGGTGACACCTTTGCCTGGGAACTGAACAAAGGCTGAGTGAGAGGCTGGGGGGAGTTTTTCAGTTTGGAGCTGGCTGGGAAATGGAGAGTGGCACCTGATGGGGCTCGGGCCTCTCAACGGGGCTGTGGCCTCCCTGGGGCCCCAGATGGACCTAACTAAAGGGGGTCCTGTTGTCTGTACCCACAAGACCTGTTTTGAACTGTGTTCATGTCATCTAAATAAACCTCTGTTTTACTGGCTGGCTGAGAGAAACGTCTGACTGCAAAGTGGGGGTGCAGGACCCTGTGGCTTCCCCAGGACCCTGCCTGGGCGGACTCGCTGGGGGAAGCGCACGGAGGGGCAGAGGATGCTGAATGCTCCTAGGAGTGACCCAGGAGGTGAAGCCATGTGAGCTTCTTGCCCTGAAGACAGTCTGCTCCGAGGGAGAGGAGGCTCCCCAAAGTCCTGACTGGCTTTGTGGGGAGCAGTTTCAGAGCATCGCCCAGGGACTCCATGACAACCTCATCAGATTTCTTTTGGCTTAGTCCTCTAATCTGTCTCGGTCCTTCTATACCTATCCCTACCCTCCAGTGTATCTACCACTCCTCCCAGTTTAATGTCATCTGCAAACTTGCTGAGGCTGCAATCCATGCCATCCTCCAGATCATTAATGAAGATATGCCTGTAGGACAGCACAGCATAAGAATGGCCACACTGGGTGAGACCAATGGTCCATCCAGCCCAGTATTCTGTCTACAAACAGTAGCCAGTGCTAGATGCTTCAGAGGAAATGAACAGAACAGGGCAATTATCTAGTGATCCATTCCCTGTTGCCCACTCCCAGCTTCTGGCAGCCAGAGTTTTAGGGACACCCAGAGCATGAGGTGGCATCACTGACCATCTTGGTGAATAGCCATTAATAGACCTGTCCACCATGAACTTACCTAGTTCTTTTATTAACCCAGTTATACTTTTGCCCTTCACAACTTCCCTTGGCAAGGAGTTCCACAGGTTGACTGTGTATTGTGTGAAGAAATACTTCCCTTTGTTTGTTTTAAACCGGCTGCCTGTTAATTTCATTGGGTGACCCCTGGTTCTTGTATTATGTCATGGGATAAAAATACTTCCTTATTCACTTTCTCCACACTGTTCATAATTTTATAGACCTCTAGCATATGCCCCCTTAGTCATCTCTTTTCCAAGCCATACAGTCCCAGTCTTATTAATCCCTTTTCATAGAGAAGCTGTTCCATACCCCAATTTTTACAGAGCAACCAAAACTGCATGCCTATTCAAGATGTGGGTGTACCATGGATTTATTTACTGGCATTATGATATTTTCTGTCTTATTATCTAGCACGTCCCTAATTGTTCCTGACATTTTGTTTGCTTTCTTGACTCCCGCTGCATGCTGAGTGGATGTTTTCAGAGAACTAGCCACAAAGACTCCAAGATCTCTTTCTTGAGCAGTAACAGCTAATGTAGACCCATCATTTTATATGTACAGTTGGGATTTTTCCAGTGTGCATTCCTTTGCATTTATCAGCACTGAATGTCATCTGTTGTGTTATCCAGTCACGTGAGGTCCCTTTGTAACTCCTCGAAGTCGACTTTGGACTTGACTATCTTGAGTAACTTTGTATCATCTGCAGCCTACCCCAGTTGACTGTTTACCCCCTTTTCCAGATCATTGATAGCTATGTGAACAGCACTGGTCCCAGTGCAGAGCCCTGGGGATCTGTCCCCTTGCATGTGAATGATTGATAGATAGATAGACTGGTGGCCTGCTCCAGGGCAGGCCAGCACTCCCTGGCTGGCACAAGAAGAGCTGGTGTACAAAGGGTTAGAGCAGCCAGCTCTCCCCAGGCAAAGCATGGAGGGATTTGCACTCACATCCCCAATGATTCCTTCAGCCCTTCCCCCAGCCACAGGAACAGACCCATGGGAGGGTGAACGGTGCCACTGGGTTGTGAACTCTGGGCAGGGCCCATTTGCTCATCTCATTAAGCATCAACATAGCAGTAGGGCCAGCAAAACCATGGTGTAACTGAGGGGGAAACTGAGGCACAGCCCCTCTATGCAGCAGGCTGTTTGGCAATATGCCCACTCTAGGGCTAGGTGTCTGCCGTTAGGCACTCAGCTCTCACAGGGGCAGCCAGGGTGGCAGAGGCAAAGAGCCAGGCATAGGGAGGGCTCAGCCAGACCCTTGCAGGGAGGTTTGTAGTTGTTCTCCTTAGTACATCTCCCAGGCTGGTAGCCCGTGGCAGCTGGGTGCACAGACACAGCCATGCCCTGCAGACCACTCCAGTGCGAAGAGCAGGACCCAGGAGTCCTGGCTCCCAGCCAAAAGGCACCCCAGCTCTCCGCCAGCTGAACCCCCTTTGTTCCTGCACAGGAGCACAGCAGAGAGCATGGGGCAGCTGGACTGTGCTGCCATCGAAAGGCCTAATTTGAGAGGTGCTGGTCCTCACAGGTGGGTGCTCAGCACTGCTGAGTCCAGCCCTAAGGGACGCCCGTGCCAGTAGCCGTGTGTTTTGCAGTGACAGCTAGAAGCCTCCTTCAGGAGTCCAGCCCCCTTCAGTGACCACAAGTCCCTGCCCGACAGCACTTACCCTCCAGCTCAGCTTCTGGCACTCATCGGCCAAAGGGGCAGCCAAACCCCACCTCTGTCCCACATGTGAACACTTGGTGGCTGCGCCGGAGGCCTGGCCCCTGTGATTGTCTCTATCGTGGCTAGGGCTGAGCAAGCCTCTATTTGCCCTCAGCTGATGTGGGATAGAGTGGGGCAGAAAATCCCAGAGCCAGGACTTTGGAAAACACTTTATTGTCACTTACCAACACAAAGCACAGCTGGAAGCCACCAACCTGCAGGCCTGAGCCGCAGCTGTCCTGTGGCCATTTGCGACCAGATTCACCAGCGTGGAGTACCCCCGCCCGGCCCAGAGCCAGCTCCAAGAGCCCCTTCCCCTGGCTAGAGCCCAGGGGGCCTGAGCAGGACTGGAGGGATGCAAGGCACAGCCCTTGGCTGCCTGTGGGGGGCAATGCCCTGGCAAGCCAGCCTGCGAGCCAGCACCCAAGCCATCAGGCCAGGTCAGTGGTACTGAGTGACCAGCAGAGTGCCTGCAGCAAGGGGCGGCTGTCGAGAAGGGATGGCGAGCAGGCAGGCCTGGGCTGCGGGTGCTGGGGCGGCGGGGGAGACAGGGCCAGCTGGCAGGGCCGCGGAGGGGACAGATACTGGAGAGTGGAAGCCGCCAGCTGCAGCAGATTGGGTGGCCAGGATGGGACTGGGAGCAGCTGCATGTACTTGGGATGCATGGGAGGGGCCTACTGGTGCTGCTCTGGCTGCGGGGGCAGCTGCTGAGGTGGGGCCTGCCAGTGCTGCCTTGACCAGGCTAGGAGCAGGGAGGTGCACTGGTGGCACAACTGAGGGGCCTGCGGCCAGCGGGTGGGGGAGGATGGGAGCTGGAGGGGAGGGGCCTGCGGCCAGCGGGTGGGGGAGGATGGGAGCTGGAGGGGTGGGTCCTGCGGCCAGCGGGTGGGGGAAGATGGGAGCTGGAGAGGAGGGTCCTGCAGCCAGCGGGTGCGGGAGGATGGGAGCTGGAGGGGTGGGTCCTGCGGCCAGCGGGTGGGGGAGGATGGGAGCTGGAGGGGAGGGGCCTGCGGCCAGCGGGTGAGGGAGGATGGGAGCTGGAGAGGAGGGGCCTGCGGCCAGCGGGTGGGGGAGGATGGGAGCTGGAGGGGTGGGTCCTGCGGCCAGCGGGTGGAGGAGGATGGGAGCTGGAGGGGAGGGGCCTGCGGCCAGCGGGTGGGGGAGGATGGGAGCTGGAGGGGTGGGTCCTGTGGCCAGCGGGTGGGGGAGGATGGGAGTTGGAGAGGTGGGTCCTGCGGCCAGTGGGTGGTGGAGGATGGGAGCTGGAGAGGAGGGGCCTGCGGCCAGCGGGTGGGGAAGGATGGGAGCTGGAGGGGTGGGTCCTCTGGCCAGCGGGTGGGGAAGGATGGGAGCTGGAGAGGTGGGTCCTGTGGCCAGCGGGTGGAGGAGGATGGGAGCTGGAGAGGAGGGTCCTGCGGCCAGCGGGTGGGGGAGGATGGGAGCTGGAAAGGAGGGTCCTGTGGCCAGCGGGTGCGGGAGGATGGGAGCTGAAGGGGTGAGGCCTGCGGCCAGCGGGTGGGGGAGGATGGGAGCTGGAGAGGAGGGGCCTGCGGCCAGTGGGTGGGGGAGGATGGGAGCTGGAGAGGTGGGCCCTGCGGCCAGCGGGTGGGGGAGGATGGGAGCTGGAGAGGTGGGGCCTCCGGCCAGTGGGAGGGCTGTGTGAGTGGAGTGGAAGCGAGGGGGCACTGGGTCTCCAGGATCTGTTTTTGCCAGTTTAGTGCTGTGTCAAGGTCACTCCCCTGGGATGGTGCCAGCGGCTGCATGCCAGTGTGAAGGGATTCCCCTCGCAGCTTCTTCGGCAGCTGCAGGACAGGGCTCTCCAAGTCCTTCCTCTTCAGGCCGGCTGACGTGGTACCGTCAAAGGAGGATGGGAGGGTCAGTGGCTCCTCTAAGCAGGACACGGGGGTGCTGCTCATTCTCACAGGGTCACCCTCCAGTCCTGCGGAGAAGCAGAGACCGGGATGAGGATCCAGAGCAGGAGCTAGCGATCATGCGCGGACACAGGCTGGCTGTGTTACGACAACGCCTGCAGGCCCCAGGCAGGCTCAGGCCCGACTGAGCCGCCTGGGAACACAGCCCGTCCCACTGGGTTTACAGCCCTGGTACTCGGGTGCATCTGCTTTTGGACACCTGAGAAGTCAGGCCCCTGGGGTCTCGAGCTGGGCTTACAAGGCAGCCGAAGCCAATGGCCGTTTTCGGATGGCACTGGCCTGAGTTTCCTGTCAGTCACAGGCAGAGGCAGGCAGGGGCAGCTCTAGGTATTTTGTTGCCCCAAGTACGGCAGGCAGGCTGCCTTTGGCAGCATGCCTGCGGGATGTCCCTGATCCGGCGGATTCAGCGGCGCGCCTGCGGGAGGTCTGCCGAAGCGCGGGATCAGTGGACCCTCCGCAGGCATGCCACCAAAGGCAACCTGTCTGCTGCTCTCGCGGCGACCGGCAGAGCGCTCCCTGTGGCTTGCTGTCCCAGGCACGCGCTTGGCATGCTGGTGACTGGAGCCGCCCCTGGAGGCAGGAGCAGGAGCTCAGCCTGCCGTGTCCTGTCCCTTGCTGGGACATGGCCCCCTGCCTTCCTACAGCCACCTGACAAAGGCCCAGTTAAGTCGGGGGCTTCCCTCCCAGCTGGCAGCTTTGGCCAGGGTGCCATTAAAAGCCAGGCCCAGGCTGGGGGTGGGGTTTCCAGGTGCAGTTCCCCGGGCTGATTTTGCTGGGGTGTCCTGCCCCTTGGAGCGCCCAGCCTCGCAGGCGAGATTTGATGGGGCACATGAGCAGACAGTCACAAGAATTGCCTCAGAGCAAGGCCCTGGGCCAGGCCTGGCTTCCCCCGCTACTCCACAGGGGTCCCAGCTGCAGGGCCCACTTGCTCAGATCTTTGCCTGGGGCTGGCACTTCTCTGGGAGCCTGGTGTCAGTCAGTGCTCGTGGGACTGTCTGGGCTTGGTACGTACATGGCCAGAGTCTTCTGAGGAGAACAGCAGGCAGCCACCCCCGCCGTGCCAGCCATCTGTCCCTCCACATATTAATGCCAGGTCATAAACGGCTTGTCTCCACTGAGAAGTTAATTCAGATTAAGGGTGGGTGCAAATTTAAGGCAGAATAGTTATTCTGGTTTAGCTTCCCATGTGAATGCTCTTATTCTGAATTGTGTAATTTATTCCAAGTTTAGCTTTGGAAGTGAATGAAGCTAACTGGTGATATAACACCTCTAGGCTCACGGGTGGCCACGTCAGTCACTTCAGCCCAAGCAGACTTTCCTGTGAGCATGTGCGACTCAGGCCCATCCCCAGCACTGTGCAGGAGACCCCCAATCCCCTCCCGCCAGCCTAACAAGGCAAATTACCACCCACCTCCACATGTGTAGTTGGAGTCCCACTGGGGCCACCCAGGGGCAAGAGAATTCAGGACCTGCCGCAGGCTGGTGGCCATGGTACCACCTCGCTTCCTAGTGCCTGCCCAGCCTCGGAACCAGGGCATCTGCAAAGGGCAGGATTTCAGGGTTACTGTCTGGGTAACGAGGGCAGATTCCCGAGCTTGAGGGGAACCTCGCCCAGTCGATCTCGTCTCCTCCGCCTGCTGGAATGGCAAAAATGGCTGCAGGTCGAAGCTAGACACATTCAGATTAGAACAAGGTGTATGTTTTTGACTGTGAGGATTATTAACCATCGGAACCAAGGGTCGTAATGGATTCTCCATCACTGACCAGTTTCAAATCCAGATTGGATGCTTTTCTTCTCATAAACACAAGAACCAGGGACACCCAGTGAAATTAATTGGCAGCAGGTTTAAAAACAAACAAAAGGAAACTCCTTGCCAGAGGATGTTGTGAAGGCCAAGACTATAACAGGGTTCAAAAAAGACCTAGATCAGTTCCTGGAGGACAGGTCCATCAATGGTCAGTGGCACAGCCCCATGCTCTGGGTGTCCCTAAAATTCTCACTGCCAGAAGCTGGGAATGGGCGACAGGGGATGGATCACTTGATAAGTTGCCCTGTTCTGTTCACTCCCTCTAGGGCACCTGGCCTTGGCCACTGTCGGCAGACAGGACACTGGGCTCGATGGACCTTTGGTCTGACCCAGTCTGGCCGTTCTTATGATCTGCTGTAGGAATTATTTCAAGGCAGGTCTCTTGAGGTCACAGATCACAGTGGTCCCTTCTGGCCTTGGAATCTAGGGATCTATTAACCCACGGAGGTTTCCATCCCGTGCCCATCACCATAGTATCGAGCTCCTTCCAGCCATGCGTTATGCCCCTGACCTCTCCCGGGGTTTAATGGCCTCTGTGTGGCGAGGGAGAGGAGACAATACTACTGACTCCCTGGCACGTCTAGCAGCCCCAGCGGTGGCCTAAGGCCCGTCACAGACACAGCCCAGACAGTTCCTGCCCCAGGAAGCTCTGCGGACACACTGTGGAGGGTGACCAGGGAGAAGGGTGGCCAGCTGAGAGCCAGGGTCAGGAACCTGTTTTCCCCTCAGAGCCACAGGCCTCCTGTGCTTGGAACAGGAGAGACTGGGCCCTGGCTGGTGGGCTGGCCGGCACAGCAGGGCCAGTTTAATGCTGCAGCCTGGAGGACCAGGGACAGGAGACAGACTCGGCATTACGGTCCTGCTCCCAGAGGTACCCTGCTGCTTGGCACGCATTGATTTTGGTGAGTGCTAAGTGCCTAAATGCCTCAGTGGGTCTGGGCCCGCAGCACCACCTCCTCTGCATGCAGCTGGCCTGGGAACCACGGTACCAGCCCCTGCTTTCACCAAGGCACCGGGCCTGCAGGCAAAGAGACGTGGCATCATGAAAGCCGGTCTTAGACAGCCGCTAGGACGGACAAGCCAGCGGCCTGGCTAAGCCATTCCCATAAGGGGGGCCGTCTGGCCCAATGCCCTGCAGCCCTTCCCAGGCTGGCTAGGCCCCAGACTTACCCTGGAGCTGGGTTCCAGCAGGTTGTCCCCATGCAAGCCCGATATTGGGAGAAAAGCCACAGTTGCTGGGTTCTTGCCCAGCTGGCGGAGGCAGGCGCATACTTCCTGGCCAATCTCCCGGTAGCGCTGGCAACTGTAGGGAGGCTCCGTGGCATCCATCTTGTTTACACAGACGACGAGCTGCTTGGCCGACAGATTGCAGGCCAAGAGGATCTGCTGGCAGGTGACAACGCAGCTGGCCACATGCTGTCCCCCGGCCGCAGGGACCAGCAGCACGGCAGCGCTGGCCTGTGGGAGACAAGAACTGGTTAATGCCCAGAGCAACCCGAGTGTCACAGATGAGATACACACAAAGCCAGGGAACCACAGACATGAGCGCTGGGGTAATGCACCAGCTACGTAACAGCCGCCCATCCAGAGCACAGGGCAGCCCACGCCCATTGGGGCCTCGTGCTGGGTGCGTGGCCCACACCCACTGGGGCTGGGTGCTTGATCTGGTGCCGGGCACGGCCACGGGGCAGGGAGACA
Source organism: Gopherus flavomarginatus (assembly GCF_025201925.1). NCBI lineage: Eukaryota > Metazoa > Chordata > Testudines > Testudinidae > Gopherus > Gopherus flavomarginatus. Next base: position 7,186,243 of record NC_066629.1, on the reverse strand, counting down.
GGTGTAGGGATTCCACTGCAGGGCAGGACGCAGATACCCTCTTTGGAGTGGGCTGGGGGTGCTGGGTGAGGGGCACAGTGACTAGGGGGGCAAACCCCTTCTTCCCCCAGAGAAGAGGAAAGGGAGGAAGGAGACAGGAATGAGGTGTGTGGCGGGGAGGAAGCAGTAGAGAAGCCAAGGGCCACCAGCCATGGCCTGACGACGCACCCTGCACATCAGCCCTGAACATTTACTTACTGCTAGGGCCACGTGCCCCGCGACCTCCCGGGGGGGAATTAAAGGGCAGCAGCAGAATTACCGTCAGCCAAGAGATGGCTGGTCAGACAAAAGGCACCATGGCCGAGCCCCCTTTTTGGCTGTGAGAGGTACCTGGGTGGCCACGGCCCAGCATCTGACCGAGCCTTGGCCAGCGTTAAAGTGGGTTAGCGGCGGGAAGCATTTAAAGCAAGATCTAGAGTTTTGAGGCTGGAAGAGATGGTTAAATCTTCCCAGCCAGCCTCCTGCCGGAGACCCAGCCTTGACAGATCCTCCAAGTGCTGGAAAACCACGCCCCTCACCCCCACAGCCCTGGGTGAGTTTCTATCCTGCTTCAGCACCCAGCCAGCTGATCCTGGGTTTGTCAGTGAGCTCCCCACCAACCAGCCAGCCCCAGCCATTCTGGTAATGCACCCTCCGGCCTGGCACTTACCGGAGCGCTGCCTGAGAACGGGTTACCGGGCAGCCCCCCAGGCTCCAGGGAATCGACACCAATGACCTCGTGATTTGGGGTCTTGAAGGGCTGCAGGAGGTGACTAGGGGCTGTGCCCTGTTGCTGCTCTGCTCTCGGCCTGTCCAGCATCCGGGCAGGCGTGGGGAGGCTCTTCCCTATCTGCATGGGGAGGACGCTGGTTACAGTTCTCGTAGAAGCCAATGAGAGCCACCTGTCTTAGATGAGGTGCTCACAGAGCAACCAGCCACAGCAAACCTCAGCTTCCTTTCACTCCCCTGCCCATTACCAACCCCCTCCCCCGCATGCAGTAGACATGCCACCCATGGTGTCTCCATGCCAGGAGTCTCTGGGAATGGGGACCTTGTGGGTGTCCCAGAGACTGATCTCCTCGGGACAGTTGCCCTTTGTCTGATGCACCTGGCACAACCAGGAGGTTCTCTCACTATGGGACAGTGAGCTCACGCTGGGGCAGCTTGGCTGAAAAACACACGTGGGCCTGGGAGTCGGTGGTTCTGCTCCTGCTTCTGCCACCAGCTGCTGGCCCTGGGCAGTGCTTAATTTGTAAGGAAAGAGGTGCTGGGGCTTAAGCAGCTGTTTTACATTCATAACTGATGCAGCAAACCCAGAGGTGTCAGGGCTCAGCCCTGGCCCAAATGAAGCACTGGTCTTGGGGCTGAATTCCCAGCGGTGGGCACTGGTTTGGGGCATGCATTTTGAGACATTCTTGGGCTCGATTCTCAAGCGCGGACCTCGGAGTCACACCCCCAGGGGCTCAGCCAGGTCTGCGGCACCCAGAACTATTGATCTGCCCCTCCCCATGTGCTACAGAGAGCACATGGGCCTTCCTCACCCAGCCAGCGGCTGGGGCTGCAAAGCTCCATGGAAGTGGAAACACCGGGCTCCTGTGGCTACTCGCTGCTGTGCTGGACGGAGGCTGGGCAGGGTGTTCCAGCACCATGTGTTCAGTTTTGTTACACTAGAAAGGGAAGCCTCATTTCCCTGGGAACCTCCCTGGGCGACTGGGGAGCTCCTGGAACTCCAAGACCAAAGAAGCGACCCTCAGCTCAGGCCAGGAGGGGAGTCGATTTCACAGCTCCTAACCCCCTTTTTTTTGGCCCGTCTGTTTCACTAGCCTGCTCTAGGCACAGCCCTTGTCCTGGGGCATTGCTGCCGGTGAGCGGTGATTTTGACCGTAACAGTTACACTGGCACAACCAGGGGTGGCTCCAGACCCCAGCACGCTAAGTGCATGCTTGGGACGGCATGCCGTTGGGGGCGCTCTGCTGGTCGCCGGGAGGGCAGCAGGCGGCTCCGGTGGGCCTCCCACAGGCATCCCTGTGGAGGGTCTGCTGGTCCCACGGCTTCGGTGGAGCATCCGCAGGCACGCTTTTGGGAGGTCCATCGGAGCCGCGGGACTGGCGACTGGCAGAGCGCCCCCCGTGGCGTGCCACCGTGCTTGGGGCAGCGAAATGGCTAGAGCCGCCCCTGGGCACAACCCCAGTTACTCGCCCCCTCGGAGAATAGCTGTCGGTACAGTTGCACTGACACTATTCTCAGGCTGAGACTAGCTGCCTGCCACATTGGAAGGGTTGCAATTGTGCTAGACAAGAGCTCTGTCAGGCTCCCACTCCCCTTCCCCTTGGCGTGAGGGCTGAGAAATCCTCACTTGGCAGGACTGTGATGAACTGGGAATGTTCTTAACATTTTCTCTGAATACTGTGTTGGTGCCTCAGTGTCCCCTATGCAGTTCTTAATATCTAGGTGGTGGAATAAGGGTGTGTGATTGCTGCAGAGGAAGGGGCCAGTGCACCTAAATGCCTGACACTCTGTCTTCTAGCAACTGATGGCCTGGGCCCCTCCCCTGCAAAGATGCCAGCTGAAGGTGTTGGAGACAAAGAGGTCCGGTGACCTCCTGGCCTGGGAAAGGAGCTGAGCAGAGAGGAGGGGCTGGAGGGGGTTATCAGTGTGGAGCTGGCTGGGGATGAGGAGTGAAATGCAGATGTGGGGGTCTGGCTCACTGCCCCCCAGAATGGACCCGGCTGAGGGGTCCGGTTCGTTGTATCTACAAGTTCTGTTTTAGATCGTGTTCCTGTCATCGAATAAATCTCTGTTTTACTGGCTGGCTGAGTCACATCTGACTGCAAAGTGGGGGTGCAGGACCCTGTGGCTTCCCCAGGACCTTGCTGGGGCGGGCTCGCGGTGGGAAGCACACGGAGGGGCAGAGGATGCTGAATGCTCCAAGGAGAGACCCAGGAGGTGAAGACGTGGGAGCTTCTTGCCCTGAACAAGTCTGCTCCAAGGGAGAGGAGGCTCCCCAGAGTCCTGCCTGGCTTGGTGGGGAGCAGTTCCAGAGCATCGCCCGGTGATTCCAGCTGCCCAGAGAAGGGAGACCCCGTGTCACTCTGCCAGCAAGGGAGGGGCCTGTGGAAACACTTCTCTTTGACGTGGAGGCTGAGGCTCACTTTGCCTGTCCAGGCAGCAGCGAGGGGCCTAACCCCAGCCCCGCTGTTTGTGGGTCCACCATAGAACAGGTGTTAGGCCGAGGGACCTCATAGACTGTCTCATGGCAGAGCTCCCGCCCACACTGTCCAGCCCAGGCTCTGGGAGCGAGAGGTGGGGAACGGGGCTAAAGGACACTCGTCTGCCTGCGGACACCCCCTGGCCGCGGTTACCTCTTTCTGGGGTATCGCCAGACTCTTCCAGCTGTCGCGCCCTTTGCAGAGCAGGCGTCTGATCATGGTGGATTTCCCAGAGGCCTCGGGGCCGAGCACCAGGATCTGGAGCTGAGTCTGGCTCATGGGGCCACGGTGCAGCGGCTGCTGTTGTGGGGGAGGCAGGAAAGCGTCAGGGGGTGTCTGCACCCATGGAGCTCGCAGGGCAAGCCACCAGCGGAGACGCTGGGACCCAACGAGGGGCAAGCCCTGGATTACATGGGCAGTGCAGCCATGCGGCGGGAGCTGGTCAGTCCCCACACAGGGGCTGGCTGCTCAGAGGCCTGCTGGTGCTGGTGCTAATGCCCTCAGAAAAGTGCCAGGGGGCCATGCCGCAGAGCTCACTGCGTAACCGGCGTGCCATGCTTCTCCCCGTTCCTTCCAGGAGCCCCTTCCCTGCCCCCTATTATTTCAGGGACTCCCCACTGCTCACCCTGACAGGGGGCTGTGTGCTCCCTCCCATACCAGGCTCATGCCAGCAGCTGTCTGCACCCCCTTTCCCAGACCCGAGTGTCTGTGTGCACCCCCTTCACACCTTTCTGGGTCCCCCAGGCGCCTTCTCTCCACACCAGCCTCCCCCAGTCAGAGCAGGGTGTGCCCAGGCCACACCCCCATTCCCCCACTCTGGGGAGATAAGCATTCAGTGTGCGGGAGGATGGGCCAGCTACTGTTATCCTGCGAGGGGCTAATGGGTGCAATCAGCCAGTCTGAGCTCGAGGCAACTGCCCAGGGAGCTGGAGCTCTAGTGGGCTAAAGAGATGGCAGGGGCAGGGCTCCATGTGCCCCCAGAACAGCCGGGGGTGCCTGGAACATTCCCTGACATTTCAGCATTGACTGAATTGCAGCCCAGCGGCCAGCTACACCAACAAGCCAGGGCAAGGCCTACACAAGCACAGCCCATGAGCCCCAGGCCCCTAATTCACTCGCTCCAACCCCCTGCCCCTCACTAGGGGGGGGCTGGGAGAGCAGAAGCCAGCTGGCCCCTCAGGAGAATCACCCCAGCCCATCCAGACTGGGGGCAGGGAATCCAGGCTGATCTCCCCCCAGCACCCAGCCCATCCCGCTGGCATCTTCCACAGCCGCCTGGCTCCAGCCCTGCCAGTGTTACACAGTGTCCAGCGCCCCCCAAGACAAACTCAGGCCATGTGGGGCTGGAGCCTTCATGGGTTCAGCCCCCTGCGTGGAGCCAGCACCAGGCACCCCTACCAGGGCTGCTTCCTCCAGGGGAGCTTTTAAACCAGCTGGGGAGCAGGCAGCACCAGCCCTGCATTTCAGACCAGGCCCCTCCCAGAGGCCCCCAGCCAGCTGCCCTTACCTCTGTCCCAGAACTGACTCCAGACACAGCTGCCTAAAGCCTGCCCCAAGCTGCCTGCCACTGTCTGGCTCCCAAGGCCTCCGCCCACTGTGTTAGCCACGCCCACAGCAGTGTAGCAGAGCCTGGAGGGCCAAAGCATGGCCCCAGCAGGCAAGGGGATATCAGGATCCCAGGGGCTAACATGGAATCTCCCCTTTACACCAGCCCCCCACTCTGGGCCTGTCGCTCCTGTGCTCCCCCATGTGTCCCTGGCCCACCCGGCTCACCCCATGCTCAGCAGGATTCAGAGCTGTACGTCCTCATGGGCAGAGCAGAGGGATATCGAGACTCGTGGGGGTGTGGTACTCAGGCACTCTGAGAACAGCCAGCCCCCTCACTGAGCCAGGGGCTCCCCGGGGTCTCAAGCCTTTACTCTCAGGCCTTCTCTGCATGGGAAAGTGGCACCAGTTTGACCAATGGGGCAAACTGAAACCGGAGCAAAGCCCATGTGGCTGCTCTGATTTGGGTTTCACAGGGGCTCGGGACAGACCAGTTCCAACCTGTTCCTCATCGATTTCAGTTAAACATCTTGGAGAGGCAGGGAAAGCTGCACAGGGTTCCTTCTTCCCCCCAGGATGGGTAGCTGAGTCCCTCTCCCGCTGGGAGCAGCAGAGGCCCCCAGTTCTTTCCCCCAGGAGCTGGGCTGTCACTGCTGGGGTGGGGTACGTGCCCCCAGAGCAATTGGGCTTGCTATTATCACTCCATTGAGATTCACTGGGCACTCCTCCCTGTTTGGGCTGTCCAAAGAGTCGGGCAGCATTGCTGCGTCAGTCACTTGGGGCAGCTCCACCCTCACAGTGATAGGCTCAGGCTCTCTGCAGACTCAGGCAGATGGGGGCTATGTTGGCCATGCTTGAGCCATTTTTCAAGCTTTTCTTCACAACCACAAGCGCTCATCTGTACAGGGGAGAAGGGCACTGCCCCACCTTACAGGGGCATGGGTTTAAATCCAGGAGAGATGCTTAGCCAGTCAAGGGTGCTGGATAAATACCCTGGGTAGATACTTCTCCATTTCCTCCCATCCCTCCCTGCTTGGTGCCCAGGGACGTGCGGAGTTATCCTGCCCTGCGGGTAGCTCAGGGATCAGTAAAAGCCAGTGCCCAAGGAACTGGAGAGGTGAGTGGCCTGTGAGCTCCTTGGCTGAGGGGCTGGAGGCATTTGCTCTCATACTGGGGATCACACGGGAGCCACCCACGGCAAGGCCAGAGCCGGGCTGTGTCCCAGGGAAGAAAGCTCGCCAGGCAGCTGACATGGATGGAGTCTGGGTTCCAGCAGCAGGAGCAGCACACCATTTTAAAGGTGGTGTCAGCCCTTCGCCCCCAGCCCACACTCCCTGCCTTCTGCTTCTTGCTGGGCCCCGACGGCCAGGCCCAGTGACCGTCCTCTCTGTGGTCAGATCACACCTGCAAACCCGCTCCCCCGCAGCCCTCCTCGCGGCTGGTGGGAGGTGAAGCCCGGGGCAGAGCTGCATGGCTGGTCTGGGGGACTGGGACAGAGACGGCCCCATGCAGCGCTGAGCACACTGGCAGTGCTCGGTAAAGAATCCACTGGGAACCCTTCAGCTCCTGGCTCATGCCCTTTCCCTTCAAGGAGGGAGGGGTGTCACTTCACAAAACAGCCCCTCCCTTGCCCCAGAGTCCCGTGTTAAAGTGCATTTGCCAGCAACAGGAGAAATGTTTGGAGCACAGAGCCTGCTGGAATTGCAGAGCTCCCGGGGCAGTGCCATGCAGGTTTGGCCCGGATGCCCCCTCCGCACACACCTGTGTGAACAAAAGGAGAGCCCCTGGTACAAAGCTCAGGCAGCTCCCTCCAGCAAGGAGCCCCTCCCCTTGCTATTTTAGAGCACATGGCACTTACATAACAAGTTACATAACATGAACCTCTAACCAATCAGAGTTAATCTTTCCATATAAGGGTTTGTTAATCACATGCTCATAGTTCTCCATTCCACATGCTGAGCTCACCCCCTCCCCCCCCCAGTCTTCTCTAAAATGTTCCTAGGAAGGTGAGTAACAACCTGCTTCCCTAGGCATAAGCACCCTGCAAAGCACATTTTATCCAAAATGAACATAAGCATACTCTTCAGTGCCCACTACGACCCAGCAGCCCCGTGTGCCCCTGCGACCCAGCATGCCCGTGTGCCACCAGAACCCAGCATGCTCGTGTGCCCCTGCGACCCAGCATCCCTGTGTGCCCCTGCGACCCAGCAGCCCTGTGTGCTACCAGAACCCAGCATGCCCGTGTGCAACCAGAACCCAGCATCCCCGCGTGCCCCTGCAACCCAGCATCCGCCTGTGCCCACTATGACCCAGCAGCCCTGTGTGCCCCTGCAACTCCGCATGCCTGTGTGCCACCAGAACCCAGCATGCCCGTGTGCCCCTGTGACCCAGCATCCCCGTGGACCCAGTAGCCCCATGTGCCTCTGCAACCCAGCAGCCCCATGTGCAATCAGAACCCAGCATGCCCGTGTGCCCCTGTGACCCAGCATCCCCGTGTGCCACCAGAACCCAGCATGCCCGTGTGCCCCGGTGACCCAGCATTCCCGTGTGCCACCAGAACTCAGCATGCCCGTGTGCCTGTGACCCAGCAGCCCCATGTGCCCCTGCGACCCAGCAGCCCTGTGTGTCCCTGTGACCCAGCATGCCACGTGCCCCTGCGACCCAGCAGCCTCGTGTGCAGCCAGAACCCAGCATGCCCTAGAACAAGGCAAGATGCAAAGTGCATGATTTTAATACTGACCCAGACAGTGCTAAATAATGTCAAATATTTTCCCTGCCTTCTCCCTTAAAGACTCCTCTCAGCATCACTTTTTGTAGGGCAGGGAGGATCAAGCAATAGGGGGTCACTGATGTACACTGCTAACTCATTGGCTTTTCTTCTATACCCTCACCATGGAGCCAGTCTGTGCCAGCTCACAAATGGGGACATGATAGCATATCTTTGAACTCCTCTCTGCTCCCAGTAGGTCAACATGAAAAGCCAGATCCTTTGAGACTTTCTGCAAGAAAGTCTTTTCCAAATACCTGTTCAACTGCACTTATCTCCTCAAAGTCTCTCCTAAAAATTCAGTATTATTTAGGCTTCATGATGCAAAGACTCTCGGGGTCAGACTGGGGTTCTCCTTCAGCCACCTGACTTCATATGTCTTGCAGATGAATATGAAGAACCCACTTTTTTGATTTTTGGGTACAATAGACTGTCACGGAGTCCCCAGGCGATGCTCTGGAACAGCTCCCCACAAAGCCAGTCAGGACTTTGAGGAGCCTCCTCTCCCTTGGAGCAGACTTGTTCAGGGCAAGAAGCTCCCACGTCTTCACCTCCTGGGTCTCTCCTTGGAGCATTCAGCATCCTCTGCCCCTCCGTGCACTTCCCACAGCGAGCCCACCCACGCGGGGTCCTGGGGAAGCCACAGGGTCCTGCACCCACACTTTGCAGTCAGACGTGACTCTTAGCCAGCCAGTAAAACAGAGGTTTATTCGATGACAGGAACAGGGTCTAAAACAGAGCTTGTAGATACAGCGAACCAGACCCCTCAGCTGGGTCCATTCTGGGGGCAGTGAGCCAGACCCCCACATCTGCACTTCACTCCTCGTCCCCATCCAGCTCCAGACTAACAACCCCCTCCAGCCCCTCCTCTCTGCTCAGCTCCTTTCCCGGGCCAGGAGGTCACCTGATCTCTTTGTCCCTAACACCTTCAGCTGGCACCTTTGCAGGGGAGGGGCCCAGGCCATCATTTGCTAGAAGACAGAGTGCCAAGCATTTAGGTGCACTGGCCCTTTGCTCTGCCAGATACTTAAGAACTGCCATGGGGACACTGAGGCACCAACACAGTATTCATAGCAAATATTAAGAACATTCCCAGTTCACATCTCTCCCCCCTTCGAGACTGAACTGAGCAAGGTCACTCCAGCCAGTGACCTAGGGAAGTTCGAACCCACCAACGTTCCCATGGATGCCCCAGCATCTCTCCCATTCCTTGGTGTGAGTTACACCAGGACAGTCCAGTCTCACGCCCTCCATTAGGTCGGGTGTGCTTGATGGCACTTGCAGGCTGCATGTGCGAAGGTTTATGCGGCTTGAACCCTTTTGCTACCCAATGCCCCTGGGGTTCAAACTGGGACAGGGTCTTTTCCCAGCACTCTGGGCTGCGATTCGGGCTCTCTTGGTTAAGAGCCCCCATCTTGGCCTTGATCAGCTCTGGGCTTGGGCAGCCGCTTCCCACCTTGTGGCCCAGATACAACACCTCTGCCGTCCCCACCTTACACTTTCCAGCTTTTATCGTCAGTCCCACCTCCTTGAGGCAGCCCAACCCTCTCTTCACCTGGGACCCCTGTTCCTCCCAGGTCTGGCTAAAGATGCACATGTTATCAGTGTTTGCCAGAGCCAAGTTCTCCATCCCCCTCAGCTTGTCTAGAATCTCCCCAGGCCTAGGCATGGGGTCGGCATCAGACACTGTGATGGTTTTAAGCTTCTGATAGCCCCCACAAAACCAGATCATCCTGTCTCCCTTTGGGACCAGCCCCACGGGTGAGGCCCATGGGCTGTAAAATGGCTGGATCACATCTAAAGCCAGCATGTCCTTGACCTCTCTCTCCAGGTTCTAGGCTGCTTTCCCAGTGACTCTGAACGGGGAACACCTGATGGGGAGATTAGCTCCCACCTCAGGGAAGAGATCCACCAGGGGATCTTCCCCCTTCTCCTCCCCAATCCTCCCTTTCCAGGTCCAGAGGTCCCCTCACTCTCCTCCCATACAGCAGCTAGAATGGGAAGAATCCTGTGGATTCCTGGGGCATCACCAGCTGCCTCCTGATTCCCCCCAGTTCTACTTCCCCTTGGGGAGCCCATTCCCGGTACAGGAATCCCTTCTTCCACAGGACTCTGTCCCTGCAGCCTTCCCCAAGGGGCTTTGTAGCACTGTGGCCTGCAAGTTCCCTTAGCTTGTCCAAGGAGGGATCCCTCTGCAGCTCGGTCTGGAATTCAGCTGCTGGGGCAGTGAGTGGGACCTGCTCCCTCTTGCTGGCTGGGCCTGGGGTGTAACGATGCGGTTCTGGCGGGACCCAACTGAGAGTGCCAATTCAGGACCAATTGCTCAAACAGGGCAGTCACAGCCCAAGGCTGGGGTTTTTTCCACCTCTAAGGCAAACCAAACCAGCCAGACAAAAAGGACTTCGGTTTCACCCCACTGGCTAACCACAAGTCACACAAGCAATTTCCTTAGACACTCCAGTCTCCCAATATCACCACCAGTGCCACCCGTCCTGGGGTGAATGGTTATGAAAACCAACACCCCAGTAAAAGAAAAAGGTTCTCTCGATCCCAAAGGACCAAGCCCCAGACCCAGGTCAATATACACATCAGATCTTACCCACAAATCACGCTGTTGCCAATCCTTTAAAATCAAAAATCTAAAGGTGTATTCATAAAAGGAAAAAGATAGAGATGAGAGCTAGAATTGGTTAAATGGAATCAATTACATACAGTAATGGTAAAGTTCTTAGTTCAGGCATGTAGCAGTGATGGAGTAAACTGCAGGTTCAAATCAAGTCTCTGGAGAACATCCCCCGCGGGATGGGTCATCAGTCTCTTGTGTAGAGCTTCAGTTTGCAGCAAGTCCCTCCAGAAGAAGGAAGCAGGATTGAAGACAAGATGGAGATGAGGCACCAGCCCTTTTATAGGCTTTTCCAGGTGTAAGAACACTTCTTTGTTGTTACTGTGGAAAATTACAGCAAAATGGGGGTTTGGAGTCACATGAGCAAGTCCCTGCACACCCTGCTGAGTTACAAGGCGTATCTGCCTCCCCTCAATGGGTCAATTGTGTAGCTGATGGTCCTTAATGGGCCATCAAGCAGGCTAAGCAGAGCTTAACACCAACTTATCTGGGGTATTTCCCAGAACTGCAGTACCAATTTGAAATACAGACAGTATACAGCCAATACTTATAACTTCAACTACAAAATGATACAGACATACAGACAGCATAATCATAACTAGTAACCCATAACCTGGTCTTAGACACCTTATATGACCCCCTTTACATAGGATTTGGTGCCACTACAGGACCTTGGTTGCAAACCATGTTCTATATGGTCCCAGTTTATATCAATAACATCACATAGGGTCACAGCCCCCCTGAGCCCTGTCCCTGGTAGCTCCCTCCCTGCTGTGTAATCACTTACCAGCAGCACCTCTGGACCAGGCAAACCTGGTTGGCAGCCGACCTGCCCTGCCTGGGTGTCCCCCCACTCAGCTGGGGTCTCAGCTCCCCCCGTGCTCAGCGCTGCCCTTGCTGTCCCAGTGGGGCAGCAGCGAGCTTCTTGCTCTGGTCACAGCATCAGAGCCAGCGTGAGCCCCCTCTCCGGTGTGCAGGGCGGCGGGGAGCATCTCTCCCTCCCACTCAGCCCCATGGGGCTGGTTACAGGTAGGCAGGTATCCTGAGCCCAGCAGCCCCTGCCTCCTGCCAGTCAGGTCATTTGCATTTTCACTGACCATTTCCATCTTAGCCAATTGGTTCCCTGGATTTGAATTCAAACCCTCAGCCTTTATAGGAGCAGGGCCTGGATCCTGTCCCAAAGAGACACAGTCACCCTCCAACAGGGCCTCCCAGCCGATATCCTGGAGAACCCCAGCTACCAGCCAGCCCGACCCCTCCTGGGTCTGCACAGGGATCCGGGCCATAGACAGGGTGAGGTGCTTCACCCCAGGGACCTTCACCCAGGTCCCACAGCCCCTCAGCATCTGCGGCTGCACCACCACAGTTCTCTCTGTCCCAGGGTCTCGCCACCCCAGGCGTGTTTCCCCACTGACCCCTGGGCAGCCCCCTATGTCTCTCCGCTCCACCATCGCCAGTCCATGCTGCTGCTGCTTCTCCTGCAGCTTTTCCTCAAGCTCTTGCTCCCATCCCATCTGTCTCCTATCCCCTGATGGGGAACACGATCGTGAAGTCCCTCATATGGTTGGGGACTAGACCCTCGGGGATGCCTGGCTGATGCTCCAGCTGCTCCCAGATCCTCTTGTAGCCCCATCTGGGTCAGAAATCTTCTCCTCAGAGCAGTCCTCCTCCTCCAACTGCACAATTAACTGTGCCTTGGTGCACTTCCCCATGCGTAACCCTCTCTTTGTGCACAGGATCACAATGTCCTTCTTAAGGAGATGGTGATAGGCCATCACTTCGCCATTCCCAAGTGGCTCTGGACTCACAGGCCTGCGTGCTCTTGGCTCCCCCATGGTTTCCAGGAAGAACCCCTGGTGTGCCAGCCCTTCTCGTGGTCACCACCTCTTTGCCAGGGTTGAGCTGCAGACTCCTCCACCCTGGGACTGTTCCTGCAATCCCCAGGGGAACCCTGCTACTGCAAAAATCCTTCTCTCTCCCAGGGTCGAGCAGCAAGCTCCTCCGCCCCTGAGACTGCTCGCTGCAGTCCTCAGCGGGACCCCGTTACTCCAACAGTCCTTGCTGGTCACACACTCCCAGAGGTTAACCGCTCCCTGAAACCGTCCCCCTCTGAGCCTTCAGCATGCCTGGTCCTCATTATCCCTCCTTTGTTTTACTGCTCCACAGTCACTTACTGCAAGCAGCGCCATTCACGGGGTGCAGTAGATCCTACGGCTGCCACTAGTTGTCACGGAGTCACCAGGCGATGCTCTGGAACTGCTACCCACCAAGCCATTCAGGACTTTGAGGAGCCTCCTCTCCCTCGGAGCAGACTTGTTCAGGGCAAGAAGCTCACATGTCTTCACCTCCTGGGTCTCTCTTTGGAGCATTCAGCATCCTCTGCCCCTCCGTGCGCTTCCCACAGTGAGCCTGCTCCAGCGGGGTCCTGGGGAAGCCAGAGGGTCCTGCACCCCTGTCATAACATTTCTTCCCAGATCTGGACCTTAGCGTCCAAAATATGGGTGTTAGCATGAAAACCTCCAAGCTTAGTTACCAGCTTGGACCTGGTATTGCTGCCACCAGCCAGGAATTATACAGTGCCTAGCTCACTGTGGTCTCCCCAAAACCTTCCCTGGGGGACCCCCAGACTCAGATTCCTTGAGTCTCACAACAAAGGGGAATAAACCATTTCTCTTCCCCCTCCTCCCCTCCAGGTGCTCCCTCCCTGGGTTCCTGGAGAGATATATAGATTCAAGCTCCATGAATCTAAACAAAGGGATTCCACCCTCTTTACCTCCTCCCAGATTTCCCCGCCCTGGGGACCCTAGGATACTCCCTGCTTCAAGTCCTTGAAACACAAGTACCGAGAGATCTAATCTCTCTCCCCCCTCACCCAGAGGGTATGCAAAGTCAGGCTTAGTAAATCTAACACAAAGAGATGTTCCCCCTCCCTTCGTTTCTTAGCCTTAACCAGTGAAAAACACTCAAACAGGTCTTAAAAAGAAAGCTTTATATAAAAAGAAAGAAAAAGGACATAAAATGGTCTCTGTAGTAAGGTGACAATATACAGGGTCAATCGCTTAAAAGAAAAAAAATGAATAAACAGCCTTATCCAAAAAGAATACACTCCAGCAACTACACACATGTAAATACAAAAAACAACAACATAAACCTATTGTCTTACTATCCTTGTACTTACAACTTGGAAACAGAAGATTAGAAATCCTGGAGATTCCTGTGGTCACTCTCAGAACCGAGAAAAGAACGGACCAAGAACAAAGGACTCACACCCAAAACTTCCCTCCACCCAGATTTGAAAAAGTGTTGTTTCCTGATTGGTCCTCTGGTCAGGTGTTGTTTGTTACCCCTTTCCAGGTGAAAGAGACATTAACCCTTAGCTATCTGTTTATGACAACCCGCACTTTGCAGTCAGACGTGACTCTCAGCCAGCCAGTAAAACAGAAGTTTATCAGATGACAGGAACATGGTCTAAAACAGAGCTTGTAGATATAGCGAACCCGACCCCTCGGCCAGGTCCATTCTGCGGGTCAGTGAGCCAGACCCCCATGTTTGCACTTCACTTCTCGTCCCCAGCCAGCTCCAGACTAACAACCCCCTCCAGCCCCTCCTTCTCTGCTCAGCTCCTTTCCCAGGCCAGGAGGTCACCTGACATCTTTGTCTCCAACACCTTCAGCTGGCACCTTTGCAGGGGAGGGGCCCAGGCCATCAGTTACTAGGAGACAGAGTGCCAGGCATTTAGGGGCACTGGCCCTTTGCTCTGCTAGATACTTAAGAACTGCCTAGGGGACACGGAGGCACCAACACAGTATTCAGAGAAAACATTAAGAACATTTCTAGTTCATCACAGGGACCCTCCGAGGAAAATGGCTGGCTGGAGAGAGGGTGGCTGGCTGGGTGGGTGGGTGTGTGGATGTGCATGGGGCAGGTCGAATGAATGGAGAGTTATGTATGGGGATGGATGGCTGCATGCACAGATAGATGGATGACTGTCTATGGGTTGGATGAAGATGTATGAAGAAATAGAGGAATGGATATTTATGGGGATGGACGGATGGATGGACAGACAGGACAGGTGGGAAGGCAGATGTGAATTAGAATGGATGTGTGGGCAGGTGTATGTGTATGAGAATGGACAGCAGGAAGGCTGGGCGGAGCTGTATCTGGACGGGGGAAGGGTGGGCGGAGATGTATCCGGACAGATGGAGGGATGGGGGAAGGGTGGGCGGAGGTGTGTCGGGGCGGATGGAGAGACGGGGGAAGGGTGGGCGGAGGTGTGTCAGGGCTGATGGACAGATGGGGGGAAGGGTGGGCGGAGGTGTATGCGGACGGATGGAGGGACGGTGGGAAGAGTGGGCGGAGGTGTATCCGGACGGATAGAGGGATGGTGGAAGGCTGGGCGGAGGTGTATCCGGATGGGGGAAGGGTGGGCAGAAGTGTGTTGGGGTGGATGGAGGGATGGGGGGAAGGGTGGGTGGAGGTGTGTTGGGGCGGATGGAGGGACGAGGGGGAAGGGTGGGCGAGGTGTGTCGGGGCAGATGGATGGACGGGGGAAGGGTGGGCGGAGGTGTATCGGGGCGGATGGAGGGACGGGGGAAGGGTGGGCGGAGGTGTGTCAGGGCGGATGGACAGATGGGGGGAAGGGTGGGCGGAGGTGTATCTGGATGGATGGAAGGACGGTGGGAAGGGTGGGCGGAGGTATGTCGGGGCGGGTGGACGGATAGAGGGCTGGCTGGATGGAGGGACAGCTGGTATGGTGATGGATGGATGGATGGATGTGTGTGGGGAGTGAAGATAGAGGATTTTCTGGGGCTGGATGGGCGGATAAACAGCTGGATTGACGGATAGATGGCTGGATGGATGGAGGTACGGCTGGTATGGTGATGGATGGATGGATGTGTATGGGTAGTGAAGATGGAGGATTTTCTGGTGCTGGATGGGTGGATAGACGGCTGGATGGATGGAATGGAGGGACGGAGGCATGGCTGGATGGATGGATAGATGGCTGGATGGGCAGATAGAAGGCTTGCTGGATGGACAAACGGCTGGATGGATGGAGGGACGGCTGGTATGGTGATGGATCTGTGTGGGGAGTGAAGACAGGATTTTCTGGGGCTGGATGGACGGACGGAGGGACGGCTGGCTGGATGGATGGATAGACAGCTGGCTGGATGGAGGGACGGCTGGTATGGGGATGGATGGATGTGTGTGGGGAGTGAAGACAGAGGATTTTCTGGGGCTGGATGGACAGATAGACGGCTGGATGGATGGATAGAGGGACAGTTGGATGGACGGATTGAGGGACGGCTGGATAGATGGCTGGATGGATGGATGGAGGGACAGCTGGATGGACGGATAGATGGCTGGATGGATGGCTGGATGGATGGCTGGCTGGATGGATGGATGGAGGGACGGCTAGTATGGTGATGGATGGATGGATGTGTGTGGGGAGTGAAGACGGAGGATTTTCTGGGGCTGGATGGGTGTCCATGAGGATCTTTCCATTGATGTTGGAGGCTTGGGTTCACCCCCTTCTTTTTCTCTGTCATTTCTTCTTCCTTCCCCCTCTCTCCTCCCGTCTCAGCTCACCTCTCACCGAGGCTTGTGCTGGTAGTACTGGGCCGACCCTTCCATGGAGGTGGATGGCTGCGGGGAATTCGGGAATGTGGGATCCTCTTTATAGACTTTCACCATCCACCTGTCTGCAACTCCACTTCCCAGAAGCAGGATCCCTCTGTGTCCTGGGACTGGTCCCTTGGGCTCCCTGCACCTTCCCCCCACTACTCCTCTCTGCAGATCCCCTCTGGCTCAGAATAACTCAGACCCCCAAGGATCTGGTGAGCCACTCCCAACACGGCCACACTCTTCACCCCCGCTCTTCCAGCCCTGGTGCCAGACGGGGAGCAGGAACTCACCTTCCACCCCAGCCTGGGGGAGCTCTCCGCCTCTGAGGTCACCCACAACTCCACTCTGCTCTCCTGGACCGTCCAGGCCGGGGACTTCAACTCCTTTCTCCTCCAGTACAAGGACGCGGAGGGCTAACCCCAGGCGCTGCCCATGGACGGGGGATCCCACATGGTCACCATAACCAACCTGGCCTCCTCCTGCAGATATAAGTTCAACGTCTACGGCATCTCCAGCCGCAAGTGCCTTGGCTCCATCTCCACCGACACCGTCACAGGTCAACGGCTGCTCCTTCATGTGCCGAGCCCTTCCCCTTGTGCCCCACTTTACCCTGCAGCACAGTAACAGAGCTGGCCATTGAGAAAACATTCTTCTCTTCCATCTCTCTTCGTTGTCTCTCCATTGCACAGGAGCTTGGGGGACCCAGAGGCTGCTTCCAGCCCATGTTCCTCTGTCCTGCTTGTCTGAGTCTGCCCCAGTCCCCCTTCCTTGGACTGTCCATGGACCTCTTTATGGTGCCTCCTCATGACTGTGTACTCCTCCATCCATCTCCCGCATGCAGCCACACCTCCATCCATCCATCCATCCTTCTCCAACATGTACCCACACCTCTATTCATCCATCCATAGCATCCATCCATCTCCTGCATGCAGCCACACCTCCATCCATCCATCCATCCTTCTTCAACATGTACCCACACCTCCATCCATCCACCCACAGCATCCATCCATCTCCCAGATGCAGCCACACCTCCGTCCATCCATCCCTCCATCCATCCACCCACAGCATCCAGCCAGCCAGCCAGCTGACCACCATCCATCCATCCAGCCACAGCATCCATCCATCTCCAACATGTACCCACACCTCCATCCATCCATCCATCCATCCATCTCCCTCATGCAGCCACACCTCTGTCCATCCATTCACCCACGACATCCAGCCAGCCAGCTGGCCACCATCCATCCATCCAGCCACAGCATCCAGCCACCTTCAACATGTATCCACACCTCCATCCATCCATCTCCCTCATGCAGCCACTCCTCTGTCCATCCATTCACCCACAGCATCCAGCCTGCCAGCTGGCCACCATCCATCCATCCACCCACAGCATCCAACCATCTCCAACATGTACCCACACCTCCATTCATCCATCCATCCACCCACAGCATCCAGCCATCCATCTCCATCATGTACCCACATCTCCATCCATCTATCCATCTTTCCCATTCAGGATACAATCAGGGTCACCCAGGCCCCCATCTCCGAGTCCCATTTCTCCTTTTTGCTCCCATGCAACCTCCCCCGCTTAACTTTTCATGCCCTTCAGGTCCCTGGGTAATGGGGAGGAGCCCCCGGCATGCCCTGCCCTTGCTCTCTCTGGTTCATGGTCCCCCACTGGACTCAGTGAGTGGCCATGCCCCTCACCCCCGCAATATCTCTTCCAGCCGTGGCACCACCAGAGGAGGCAGTTGGGATGCAGCTCCGCCTTGGGGAGCTCTCAGCAGCCAACACAGCCCATGACTCCATCGACCTCTCCTGGACCGTGGAGGAGGGAACATTTGACTCCTTCATCCTCCAGTACCGGGACAGAGAGGGCAACCCCCGGGTGCTGCCTGTGGACGGTGCCCTGCGCTCCCTCCACCTCCATGACCTGGCCCCCTCCCGCAGATACAAGTTCAACCTCTACAGCGTCTCCGGCCGCAAGTGCCTCGGCCCCTTCTCCATCAACGCCATCACAGGTCAGCGGCTGTGCCCAGACGCCTGGGTCTCTCGGTCGCTCTGGCTCCTCGACCTTCACGTCTCTTTCCGGCAACGCTTTTGCCCTTGCTCATCACTACAACCCACAGCATGGGTGTGCGCTGTGTGTCTGTCTGTGCTCAGCACCCGGCATCCAAACTGTCCCCAGGGTCCCGGGGCTGCATCCTCCTTCTCCTTCCACTCTCCGTCTCCTTCCAACTTCTCTCTCTTTCTGCCTTCAGCTTCTCTCAATCTCAGGCAACGGGTCTTTCTTTCCCCTTCTACCTTCTGTCCATCCAATGTCCTTCTTTGATCTCCATCACTGTCCTGCTTCTGCCTTTCAGATGGTGTGCGCCTTTCCTTCTGCCTCCCCTTCTTTCTGACTTTGTCCATCGTCTCTGAATCTAGGGATCCTCCCCTTCCCGTCACCAACCTACTCCTCATATCTCCTTCTCCTCCGCTTTCACTCTCATCTCTGAATCTAGGGATCCTCCCCTTCCCTCCTCTTCCCCTCACCAACCTACTCCTCATATCTCCTTCTCCTTCGCTTTCACTCTCTGTTCATCTGCTCCATCCAGTTCTCTCCTTTTCTTCCTCTACGCTGTTTATTCAATATTGCTTGCCCATCATTCTTCTGTTTCCTCCCTCTCAGGCTTTCATTCTCCCCTTCCCTTCCCGATCTCTCTCTCTCTGTCTCCCCACTTCCCTCAGATTCTTTCCTCTACTTTCCTTCCTCTTTCTTCCTTTGCTGCTTCCCCCATTTCTCCCTTCCATTGCCTTGTATGTTTCCCCTCCTTCCTCATTCATTTTTTCTTTTTTTCTCTTTTGAGTCTTTATTTTTTTCTCCACTCTTCTGCTTTCTCTTCCCTCCTATTGTTGCCTTTTATCCCAGACAGTGATCTGTGCCCTTCACCCCCCTCTCTCTGTTTCAGCCGCAGCACCAACGGAGGCAGTACCCACCGCCCAGCCCAGCCTGGGGGAGCTCTCAGGCTCCGACGTCACCCATGACTCCATCCTGCTCTCCTGGCCCGTCCAGGCCGGGGACTTCGACTCCTTCCTCCTGCAGTACAAGGACGTGGAGGGGAAACCCCAGGCGTTGGCCATGGACGGGGGATCCCACATGGTCACCATAACCAACCTGGCCCCCTCCCGCAGATACAAGTTCAACCTCTATGGCGTCTCTGGCTGCATGCTCCTTGGCCCCATCTCCACCGACACTGTCACAGGTCAGCAGCTGCTCCCGGGATGCCAGCCCCTTCCCCTCCCACCCTCTTTGCTTTGCAGTGGGTGAGGACAGCAGCCACCAGCGGGGACATTCCTGGGAGGATGCTTCCCAGATTCCAGCCTCCATGACCTGTCTACTGGCCATTCAACAGATGGAGGAGTGTGGATGGAAGTCTGTGGGTGGATTGACAGACAGAGAGAGAGATCAGTGTGTATGAAGCAGATGGAATGAATAGATAGATGAGTATGAGGTGAATGAATGAATTAATGAAATGATACATGGATGGTTGTCTATAGGGATCAGTGGGGATGGATGGATGGGGATGGTCATGGATGGATGGATACGTAGATGGAAGGCCATCAGTGGGGGTGGATGGATGGATGAGCAGATGCATGGATGTCTACTGGTATGGATGGGAATGGATGGATTGATGGTCATGGATTGATAGATGGATGTGCTTGGGGATGGATGGGAATGGAACGGATGGATAGATGAATGGATGTGGATTGGGATGGATGGATAGATGTGTAAGGGGATGGAGTGGCTGGATTCATGGGTTGATGTGTATGGGGATGGAGTGGATGGATGTAGATTGGGTTGGATGGATAGATGTGTAAGGGGATGGAGTGGCTGGATTCATGGGTTGATGTGTATGGGGATGGAGTGGATGGATGTGGGGATGGATGGATAGATGTGTAAGGGGATGGAGTGGCTGGATTCATGGGTTGATGTGTATGGGGATGGAGTGGATGGATGTGGATTGGGATGGATGGATAGATGGGTGGATGGGGATGGATGTATGGATAAGGAGATGGATGGGTGGGGATGTGGATCAATGGATAAGAAGAGGGATGGATGCGTATGGGGATGGCTGGATAAGGAGATGGATGGAGGTGGATGGAGATGGATGGATAAGGAAAGGGATGGATTGGGATGGAGATGGATAGATAAGGAGATGAAAGGATGTGGATGGAGATGGATGGATAAGGAGATGGAAGGATGTGGATGGGGATGGAAGGATAAGGAGAGGGATGGATGGGGTGGATGGATAAGGAGAGGGGGGGATGGGATGGATGGATAAGGAGAGGGGGGGATGGGATGGATGGATAAGGAGATGGATGGGGATGGATGAGGGTGGAGCAGATGGATAGATGCATGTGGATGGATGGAGTGGATGAATAGATCAATGGATGTGTATGGAGAGGGATGGATAAGGAGAGGGATGGATGGATAAGGAGGTGGATGGATGTGTATGGGGATGGATGGGGGTGGAGCAGATGGATAGATGCTGGTGGATGGATGGACGGTTGTATCTGGGAATGGACTTAATGATGGATGGGTAGAAGGATGGATGTGTTTGAAAAGATGGATGTCTGGGTGTGTGGGATGAATGACTGGTACAAGGATGTGTGGGAAGGGACGGGTAGACACTGGGTATTAATGGAGGTGGATGGATGTGAATGAAAATGGATGATGGGGATGGAGGCATGTGTATAGGGCTGGCTGGGTGTCACTGGGGATCTTTCCATTGATGGTGGTGGTTTTGGTTCACCCCCTTCTCTTTCTCTCTCATTTCTTCTTCCTTCCCCCATCTCCTCCCATCTCATCTCAGCTGTACCCGTGGTTTGTGCCGGTCACTCTGAGGCAACCCCTCCATGGAGGCAGGGTGGCTGCGGGGAACCCAGGAATGTGGGATCCTCTTTGCAGACATGTCCCATCCTTCTGTCTGTCTGTCCCCAGCTCTCCTTCACAGAGTCAGGATTTGGCTGTGTCCTGGGGCAAGCCCCTGGGGCTCCCTGCACCCTCCCCCCACTAATCCTCTCTGCAGATCCCCTCTCACTTGGAATAATCCGGCTTCCCAAGAATCGGGTAAGCCACCCCCACCCCAGCTGCACCCTCCACCCCCCTCTCTCTGTTTCCCGCCACTGCATCATGGAAGGAGGAACCCGCCCCTGCAAGCCCAGCCTGGGGGAGCTCTCAGCCTCCGACATCACCCACGACTCCACCCTGCTCTCCTGGACCGTCCAGGCCGGGGACTTCGACTCCTTCCTAATGCAGTACAAGGACGTGGAGGGGAAACCCCAGGCGTTGGCCATGGACGGGGGATCCTGCATGGTCACCGTAACCAACCTGGCCCCCTACCACAGATATAAGTTCAACCTCTACGATGGCTCCGGCCGCAAGCGCCTCAGTCCCGTCTCCACCAACACCATCACAGGTCAGCGGCTGCTCCCGGGATGCAGGCCCCCTCCCCTCCCACCCCCTTTGCTTTGCAGTGGGTGAGGACAGCAGTCACCAGCGGGGACATTTCTGGGAGGATGCTTCCCAGATTCCAACCTCCATGACCTGTCTACCAGCCACTCAACAGATGGAGGAGTGTGGATGGAAGTGTGTGGGTGGATTGACAGACAGACACAGAGATCAATGTGTTTGAAGCAGATGGAATGAATAGATGGATGAGTATGGAGTGAATGAATGAATGTAAAGATACATGGATGGCTGTCTATAGGGATCACTGGGGATGGATGGATGGGGATGGTCATGGATGGATGGATACATAGATGGAAGGCCGTCAGTGGGGGTGGATAGATGGATGAGTAGATGCATGGATGTCTACTGGTATGGATGGGAATGGATGGATTGATGGTCATGGATTGATAGATTAATGTATGTGTATGGGGATGGATGTATGGATAAGGAGATGGATGGATGGGGATGGGGATGGATGGATAAGGAGATGGATGTATGTGGATGGGGATGGCTGGATAAGGAGATGGATGGGGATGGAGAGAATGGATAGACAAATGGACATGGATGGGGATGGATAGATGAGTATGGGGATGGATGTATGGATAAGGAGAGGGATGGATGTGTATGGAGAGGGATGGATGAGGATGGGGATAGATGGATGGATGCGTATGGGGATGGCTGGATAAGGAGATGGATGGATGCATATGGGGATGGGTGGATAAGGAGATGGGGGGATGGGGATGGGGATGGATGGATGGATAGATGAATGGATGCATATGGGGATGGGTGGATAAGGAGATGGATGGGGATGTGGGTGGGGCTGGAGCAGATGAAAAGATGGATGGATATGTATGGGGTTGGATGGTGTTTACAGGACTGGATGGGTGTGTCACGGAGTCACCGGGCGATGCTCTGGAACTGCTCCCCACCAAGCCAGTCAGGACTTTGGGGAGCCTCCTCTCCCTTGCAGCAGATTTGTTCAGGGCAAGAAGCTCACACGGCTTCACTTCCTGGGTCTCTCCTGTCAAAACATAGTCCCAGATTTGGACCTTAGCATCCAAAATATGAGTGTTAGCATGAAAACCTCCAAGCTTAGTTACCAGCTTGGACCTGGTAAAGCTGCCACCACCCAAAAAATTAGAGTGTTTTGGGGCACTCTGGTCCCCCCGAAAACCTTCCCTGGGGACCCCAAGACCCAAATTCTTGAGTCTCACAACAAAGCGGAATAAACCATTTCCCTTCCCCCCTCCAGGTGTTCCCTCCCTGGGTTCCTGGAGAGATACACAGAAGCAAGCTCCGTGAATCTAAACAGAGGGACTCCACCATCTCCTATTTCCAGTCCTGGAAACACAAGCACTTCCCTCTTCACGCAGAGAGTATGCAAAGTCAGGCTAGTAAATCTAACACACATAGATTTCCCACTGACTTCTTCCCCCCACCAATTCCCTGGTGAGCTACAGACTCAATTCCCTGGAGTTCCCCACTAAAGAAAAACTCCAACAGGTCTTAAAAGAAAGCTTTATGTAAAAAGAAAGAAAAATACATAAAAATGGTCTCTCTGTATTAAGGTGACAAATACAGGGTCAATTGCTTAAAAGAAATATGAATAAACAGCCTTATTCAAAAAGAACACACTTCAAGACACTCCAGCAAGTACACACATGTAAATACAAAATAAAAACCATATAAATCACTATCTTATCATTACTTACAACTGGGAAACAGAAGATTAGAAAGCAGGAGACACAAATCCTCTCATAGCCGAGAGAGAGACAGGCACAAGACAAAAAAACAAAGAACTCAGACACAAACTTCCCTCCACCCAGATTTGAAAAAGTCTTGTTTCCTGATTGGTCCTCTGGTCAGGTGTTTCAGGTTACTCTTTTCCAGGTAAAAGAACATTAACCCTTAGCTATCTGTTTATGACATGCCCCCCAAATTGCAGACAGTGGGGAAGCACACTGGCGGCGATTTCCTCCTAGAACTTTACAATAAACAGATTAATACAACACATGCACCTTTACATATACCAATAAGTATATAACTAACAGACTTTTACATTTTAAGAACACTTTTTAACTATTGGATTCTGGGAAACTCTCACGGGAGAGAGCATCAGCTACTTTGTTAGAAGCTCCTGAAATGTGCTGAATTTAAAAATCAAAATCTTGGAGAGCTAAACTCCAACGAAGAAGTTTCTTGTTGTTCCCCTTGGCAGTATGAAGCCACTTTAGCGCAGCATGGTCAGTTTGTAGCTGGAACCGCCATCCCCAAACATATGGGCGTAGCTTTTCCAGAGTGTACACAATGGCGTAGCCTTCCTTTTCACTGACTGACCAGTGACTTTCCCTCTCAGACAGTTTCTTGCTGAGAAACACGACAGGATGGAAGTTGTGATCCGTTGCTTCCTGCATGAGAACTGCTCCTATACCACGCTCAGATGCATCTGTGGTTGCTAGGAATGGCTTGTCAAAGTCCGGGGCTATTAGCACAGGGTCAGACATGAGCGTTGCCTTAAGTTGGGTAAAGGCCTTTTGACACTCATCAGTCCACTTAACTGCATTTGGCTGGGTCTTTTTGGTCAGGTCGGTCAGTGGGGCAGCGATTTGGCTGTAGTGCGGTACAAATCGCCTGTAATAGCCGGCCAAGCCTAAGAAGGATTGGACCTGTTTCTTTGACTTTGGGACAGGCTACTTTTGGATAGCATCCACCTTGGCCTGTAGGGGGTTTATGGTTCCTCGACCCACCTGGTGTCCCAGGTAAGTCACTCTGTTTTGGCCTATTTGACACTTTTTGGCCTTAACAGTTAGTCCGGCCTGCCTGATGCGCTCAAAGACCTTTTCCAGGTGTTCTAGGTGTTCGGGCCAGGAGTCCGAAAAAATGGCCACATCATCGAGGTAGGCAACTGCATATTCGCCCAGTCCTGCTAGTAGACCATCTACCAGCCTCTGGAAGGTGGCAGGTGCATTTCGCAGCCCGAAAGGAAGCACATTAAATTCATACACCCCTGTATGGGTGATGAATGCTGACCTCTCTTTGGCAGGCTCATCTAGCAGCACTTACCAGTACCCCTTGGTTAAGTCTATTATAGAGATAAACTGGGCACGTCCCAACTTTTCCAATAGCTCATCGGTGTATGGCATTGGATAGTTGTCCGGACGAGTTACCGCATTTAGCTTACAGTAGTCCACGCAGAAGCGTATTTCCCCATCTGGTTTGGGTACCAGAACCACTGGAGATGCCCATGCACTGGTAGATGAGCGTATTATACCCATCTGTAGCATGTTCTGGATCTCCCGTTCTATAGCAACTTGGCGTGAGGAGACACCCGGTAGGGTGGGGTTCTAATTGGGTGAGCATTACCTGTGTCAATGGAGTGGTATGCCCGTTCAGTCCATCTTAGGGTGACTGAGAACAATGGGGCGAAGCTAGTGCACAGCTCCTTGATTTGTCGGCACTGCAGACATTCCAGGGTGGTTGAGAGGTTCACCTCTTCCACGCCACCGTCTTTTTTCCCTTCGTAGTAGACACCATCAGGCCACTCACCATCATCTCCCTGGACTGTAAACTGACAAACCTGTAAGTCTCTGGAATAGAAAGGCTTGAGAGAATTAACATGGTACACTCTAGGCTTTACTGAGGAATTGGGAAACACTATGAGGTAGTTCACAATTCCCAGGCGCTCTTGGACCGTGAATGGCCCTTCCCATGATGCTTCCATCTTATGGGCCTGTTGCGCCTTCAAGACCATAACCTGGTCTCCTACCTTGAAGGAACGTTCTCTGGTATGTTTGTCATACCAGGCCTTTTGCTCTTCCTAAGCGTCCTTTAGGTTTTGTCTAGCAAGGGCTAAAGACTGTTGGAGGGTGCTTTGTAGGTTGCTTTCAAAGTCCAGAATGTTAGTTCCTGGAGAAGGCGTAAACCCCTCCCATTGCTGCTTCACCAACTCTAATGGCCCCTTACCTCATGACCATACACAAGTTCAAACAGTGAAAACCATAAACTGGGATGTGGTACAGTCCTGTAGGCAAACAGCAACTGCTGCAACACTAGGTACCAATTATTGGAGTGTTCGTTGACAAACTTACGTATCATGGCCCCCAAAGTTCCATTAAACCTTTCCACCAGGCCATTGGTTTGATAGTGGTACGGGGTGGCAAACAAGTGGTTCACCCCATGAGTTTCCCACAGTTTTTGCATGGTCCCTGCCAGGAAATTAGATCCTGAATCTGTAAGGATGTCGGAGGGCCAACCTACCATGGCAAAAATGTCTGTTAGGGCCAGGCACACAGTGTTAGCCCTGGTGTTGCCTAGAGCTGCAGCTTCCGGCCATCGGGTAGCAATGTCCACGAAAGTCAGTACGTACTGCTTTCCTCTGGGTGTCTTTTTTGGGAAAGGACCCAGAATATCCACAGCTACTCGCTGAAATGGGACCTCAATTATGGGGAGTGGCTGGAGAGGGGCCTTGACCTGGTCTTCGGGTTTTCCCACTCTTTGGCATACTTCACAAGACCGGACATACTTGGCAACATCCTTGCCCATCCCCTCCCAGTGGAAGGACTTCCCCAACCGGTCCTTGGTTCTGTTCACCCCAGCATGGCCACTGGGATGATCATGGGCTAAGCTTAAGAGCTTCCCCCGGTACTTAGTTGGAACCACCAACTGTTTTCGCGGCTGCCATTCTTCCTGGTGTCCCCCAGAAAGAATCTCCTTGTATAAAAGTCCTTGGTCTATAACAAACCGGGATTGATTAGAAGAGCTGAGAGGCGTCGGGGTGCTCCGTGCCGCCGCCCAAGCTTTCTGAAGGCTGTCATCCGCTTCCTGCTCAGTCTGGAACTGTTCCCTTGAGGCTGGGGTCACCAGTTCTTCCTCCGACTGTGGACTTGGGCTTGGTCCCTCTGGAAGTGATGTAGGTGATGGGGTTGTTTCCGTTGCTGGTGAACCGCTCTCCGCTGGTGCACCTGAGGGTATTTCAGGCTCTAGCTGAGCCTTTTGGGTATGGCTGTCTGTTGCTTCTGCCAGTTCAGGCTCGCTGGCGCCCACTGTCGTTGAGTTTGAAGATGTGGTTTCAATTGCTGGTGCTGGTTTCTGTTCCAGTTCCGGGCCTGGGACTGGAGGTGCTGTGGCTGTTTCAGTGGTTGGCATGGAATCCGGGTCCACTACCTCTGTCTGGGTCTCTGGTAACACAGACGGGGCGTCTGTGGACGGATCAGGAACAGGAATGGGTCTGGAAGCTTGCCTGGTTTGGCTACGTGTAACCATTCCCACTCGCTTGGCCCGCTTCACCTGGTTGGCCAAGTCTTCCCCCAGTAGCATGGGGATAGGATAATTGTCATAGACTGCAAAAGTCCACATTCCTGACCAGCCTTTGTACTGGACAGGCAGTTTAGCTGTAGGCAAGTCTACAGCTTGTGACATGAAGGGGTAAATTGTCACTTGGGCCTTTGGGTTGATGAATTTGGGATCTACGAAGGATTGATGGATAGCTGACACTTGTGCCCCCGTGTCTCTCCACGCACTAACCTTATTTCCGCCCACTCTCAAATTTTCCCTTCGCTCCAAGGGTATTTGAGAGGCATCTGGGCCTGGGGATCTTTTGGGTGATGGTGGTGTAATGAACTGCACTCGGATGGCGTTCTTTGGACAGTTGGCCTTGATATGTCCCAGTTCATTACAGTTAAACCATCTTCCATCTGACTGGTCACTGGGTCGAGGTGAGTTACTGGAAACTGGTGAAGTGGAAGAATAGTGTGTCTGTGGCTTTCCTTGGGTTGTAGGTGGGGTCTTTGGTTGTCCTCGGTTGTAGGGTTTATGGTCGGTGTGCCCTCTGGGGTATTCGTTCCCCTTGACAGTAGCTTTCTTGCTTTTTGCCACTTCCATCCATCTGGCTCCAATCTCCCCTGCCTCGGTGAGATTTTTGGGTTTTCCATCTTGTATGTACCGTGTTATGTCCTCAGGAACACCATCCAAGAACTGCTCCATTTGTATGAGGAGGTGCAGTTCGTCTAAGGATTTAACATTGTTTCCTGATATCCACGCCTCATAATTTTTCCCAACGTAGTAGGCGTGTTTGGGAAATGACACATCTGGTTTCCACTTTTGGGTTCTGAAACGCCGACGGGCATGATCCGTGGTTATCCCCATTCTGTATCTGGCCTTGGTTTGAAAAAGTTTATAGTCATTCATTTGCTCCTTAGGCATTTCAGCCGCCACCTCTGCTAAAGTTCCACTGAGCTGTGGTCTCAATTCTACCATGTACTGGTCTTCAGAGATGCTGTACCCAAGACAGGCTCTTTCAAAATTTTCCAAGAAGGCCTCAGTGTCATCACTTGCCTTGTAGGAGGGAAATTTCTTGGGATGTGGAACCATAATTGGTGAAGGGTTGTTAGGATTGGCTGGAGCCTGTTGCTTAGCCTTTTCTAATTCCATGGCCTGTCAGTGGGCTTCCCTCTGGAGTTCCCACTCTTTCTCTTTTATTTCCAGCTGTTTTTGGTGGTCTGCATCTTTGGCTGCTTGCTCTCTTTTGTAAGCTGCCTCTCTTTCTCTTTCTCTCAGCTCCATCTCTTGTAGTTTTTTTTCCATATCTTGCCTGTGCTCGGCTTCTTTCATTTGTGCTTCGGCCTCCATTTTTGACTTAGAAGGCATGGTTTCTGTTTTCTTGTGTTGCTCTCCGGTGTTTATTGTCTGAACTGCAGGTTCTCTGTTGCCTCCTGGGGTCTGCCTAGCAACAATGCCTTTTTCCCTTTCTTCCTCTAGCTAATCTTTAAATGTAAAGTAAACCAGAAAAACCATTTTATTTGCATGTGTATTGCTGGATACTGATTCTCAATGGGAGTGCTATTGTCACAAAAGACCCTTAATAGTTCCTTAATGATTCCTTGCTTAATATGCAAGCCACAACTGCCAGAGAGAGCAGAGAAAAAAAATTCTCTCTGGTTCCTTTTGAAACCAAACTGTTTCTCTCTGCTTAAAAGCCCCTAGCAGAGAAAAGAAAAATATAATATTCCTACTGGCTTCTGAATTCTATCTTTCCCACAACGGCTGCCACCATGTCATAACATATTCCCAGATTTGGACCTTAGCGTCCAAAATATGGGTTTTAGCATGAAAACCTCCAAGCTTAGTTACCAACTTGGACCTGGTAAAGCTGCCACCACCCAAAAAATTAGAGTGTTTTGGGGCACCCTAGTCCCCCCAAAAACCTTCCCTGGGGACCCCAAGACCCAAATTCTTTGAGTCTCACAACAAAGCGGAATAAACCATTTCCCTTCCCCCCTCCAGGTGTTCCCTCCCTGGGTTCCTGGAGAGATACACAGAAGCAAGCTCCGTGAATCTAAACAGAGGGACTCCACCATCTCCTATTTCCAGTCCTGGAAACACAAGCACTTCCCTCTTCACCCAGAGGGTATGCAAAGTCAGGCTAGTAAATCTAACACACACAGATTTCCCCTGACTTCTTCCCCCCACCAATTCCCTGATGAGCTACAGACTCAATTCCCTGGAGTTCCCCACTAAAGAAAAACTCCAACAGGTCTTAAAAGAAAGCTTTATGTAAAAAGAAAGAAAAATACATAAAAATGGTCTCTCTGTATTAAGGTGACAAATACAGGGTCAATTGCTTAAAAGAAATATGAATAAACAGCCTTATTCAAAAAGAACACACTTCAAAACACTCCAGCAAATACACACATGTAAATACAAAATAAAAACCATATAAATCACTATCTTATCTTTACTTACAACTGGGAAACAGAAGATTAGAAAGCAGGAGACACAAATCCTCTCATAGCTGAGAGAGAGACAGGCACAAGACAAAAAAACAAAGAACTCAGACACAAACTTCCCTCCACCCAGATTTGAAAAAGTCTTGTTTCCTGATTGGTCCTCTGGTCAGGTGTTTCAGGTTACTCCTTTCCAGGTAAAAGAACATTAACCCTTAGCTATCTGTTTATGACATCTCCTTAGAGCATTCAGCATCCTCTGCCCCTCCATGCACTTCCCACAGCGAGCCCGCCCCAGAGGGGTCCTAGGGAAGCCACAGGGTCCTGCACCCCCACTTTGCAGTCAGACGTGACTCTCAACCAGCCAGGAAAACAGAGGTTTATTCGATGACAGGAACAGGGTCTAAAATAGAGCTTATAGATACAATGAACCGGACCCTTCAGCTGAGTCCATTTTGAGGGGCAGTGAGCCGGACCCCCACATCTACACTTCACTCCTCGTCCCCAGCCAGCTCCAGACTAACAACCCCCTCCAGCCCCTCCTCTCTGCTCAGCTCCTTTCCCGGGCCAGGAGGTCACCTGATCTCTTTGTCTCCAACACCTTCAGCTGGCACCTTTGCAGAGGAGGGGCCCAGGCCATCAGTTGCTAGCAGACAGAGTGTCAGACGTTTAGGTGCACTGGCCCCTTGCTCTGCAGCAATCACACACCCTTATTCAACCACCTAGATATTAAGAACTGCATAGGGGACACTGAGGCACCAACACAGTATTCAGAGGGAACACTAAGAACATTCCCAGTTCGTCACAGGTGCACCCCGGGTGGGTGGAGGAGTGGCTGAGGATGGATGGATGGGCGGGTGGGTGGATGGGTGCGTACAGGGGTGGGTGGAGGAGTGGCTGGGGATGGATGGACGGGCGGATGGGTGGATGGGTGCGTACAGGGGTGGGTGGAGGAGTGGTTGGGGATGGATGGACGGGTGGGTGGGTGGATGGGTACGTACAGGGGTGGGCGGAGGAGTGGTTGGGGCTGGATGGACAGGCGGATGGGTGGATGGGTGCGTACAGGGGTGGATGGAGGAGTGGTTGGGGATGGGTGGATGGATGGGTAGGTGCACACATGGATGGGGAGGAGTGGTTGGGGATGGGTGGACAGGCGGGTGGGTGGGTGCACACAGGGGTGGGTGGAGGAGTGTTTGGGGTCAGTGGGGATTTTTCCATTGATGGTGGTGGCTTTGGTTCACCCCCTTCTCTCTCTCTCTCTCTCGTTTGTTCTTCCTTCCCCCCATCTCAGCTCAGCTCTCACCGAGGTTGGTGCCGGTTGCACACCGAGGCGGGGTCGCCGCGGAACCCGGGAATGTGGGATGCTCTTTGCAGACCTGCCCC
Organism: Gopherus flavomarginatus; assembly: GCF_025201925.1. Taxonomy (NCBI): domain Eukaryota; kingdom Metazoa; phylum Chordata; order Testudines; family Testudinidae; genus Gopherus; species Gopherus flavomarginatus. The sequence goes on along the minus strand of NC_066629.1, from coordinate 7,155,864 downwards.
ATCCGTCTGTCTGTCCCCAGCTCTCCTTCCCAGCAGCAGGATCCGTCATTGTCTTGGGGCTCGTCCCTGGGGCTCCTTGCACCCCCATCCCCCAATAATCCTCTCTGCAGATCCCCTCTGGCTAGGAATTATGTGTCCACCAAGGACGAGGTGAGCTGCCCAACACCCCATCTGCGCCCTTCAGCCCCCTTTCTCTGTTCCAGCTGTGGGACCGCCAGAGGAGGAACCCACGGCCCAGCCCAGCCTGGGGGAGCTCTCGGCCTCTGATGTCACCCACGACTCCATCCTGCTCTCCTGGACCACGAAGGGGACCTTCGACTCCTTCCTTCTGCAGTACAAGGATGCGGAGGGGAAACCCCAGGCACTGCCCGTGGACGGGGATCCCACACGGTCACCGTCACCGACCTGGCCCCCTCCCGCAGATACAAGTTCCACCTCTATGGCCTGGCCCCCTCCCGCAGATACAAGTTCCACCTCTATGGCATCTCCGGCCGCAAGCGCTCGGTCCCGTCTCCACTGACACCGTCACAGGTCAGCGGCTGCGCCTGGGAGAAAGGTCCCAGCCAGCAGCCGCCTCCTTCCTTCTGGTCCCCGCCAGGTCTTTTCCCTGCCCCCTCCCCAGCGCTTTGCTTTGCCCCTGGCTTCCCACTGCCCTGCCACTCCCAGCCCTGCTCGGCGTTTCCTTGTGTCCCTTGGCCCCTTCTTCTCTTCCACATTTCTTCACCCCTCCTCTCTTCCCACCGCTCCTTTGTCCAACCCCTCCTCCGCAGGGCCCCTTCCACGTTCCTTTGCTCCCGGTCGCCCTCCTCCACATCCCTTTGCTTGGTGCGATCACACCAGCAGCAGCCACAGCCAAGGGATCTTGCCTCCATCCGGGCCAGCTCCAGGTTTCCTGCCGCCCCAAGCAGCGGGGGGCGAGGGGGGGGAAGGGCCGATTGGCAGCAGCTAAATCGCACTGCTTCATGCTTCGGCGGCAGATCAGCGGCTAGCCCGTCACCCCCTCTCCCACTTTGGTGGCAGCTCAAAGGAGAAAAGAGACTGAGGGACCCACCACCGAAGACCCACACGTTCTGCCCCAATAGCAGCCGGAGGGCCGCCCCTTTGGATTGGCCGCCCCAAGCACCTGCTTCCTTAGCTGGTGCATGCAGCCAGCCCTGCCTCCATCGGTCACTTTGCTCCCCTATTTCCACCCCAAAGAGGGGCCGCTTGTCCCAGACCTCAGAGGTGAGATTGCCTGAGTTTGCAGAGAGCCTGAGCACATCACTTCGCGGTGGGGGAAGCTGCCTCTGTTTGCCCTGCAGGCGGTTACCTCACCTGTAACCCTCCGCTGTGTTCCAACCACAGTTCTGGGGGAGGAGGGAGCCGGGATGCAGCTCCGCCTGGGGCCGCTCTCGGTCTCTGAGGTCACCCACAACTCCCTCGATCTGCCCAGGACCATGGAGGAAGGGACCTTTGACTCCTTCATCCTCCAGTAGCGGGACGCGGACGGCAAACCCCAGGCGCTGCCCATGGACGGGGGATCCCGCACGGTCACCGTCACCAACCTGGCCCCCTCCCACAGATACAAGTTCCACCTCTAGGGCATTTCCGGCCGCAAGCGCTCGGCCCCATCTCCGCTGACGCCGTCACAGGTCAGTGCCGGGAAATTCCCCCTCTCCTGCCCCCTTTCCCCCTCGGCCGGTGCATGATAGGATTGAATCGCCCCCTTCTCCGCGTCTCTGTGCCTGTGGGCAGGGGGGCAGGGTGCGAGGGACATGCTTTGCATAGGGAAGATGCCAATTCAGCTCTCGAGGTGCTGGCTGGGAACCAGGCTCATAGGAGTGTCGGGCTTGGCCAAGGGACCCAGGACCCCAGTCTGAGCTGCGTCGCACTGGCCCTCGCCCCGGCCAGCAGCGAGCTCTTCCGGAAGCACGTGAGCTGGGCACGGAGAGTCCGGCCTGGCCCGTGGGGATTGTGTGGCTGGCTAATTCCCCTCCCTGCTTCGTGCCGCCGGCCACGATCAGCTCTGATCCACCTTCCTGTCGGCAGCACGGCCCGGGGCCGGTGGGGTTTGGCACGTCCCAGCAGCAGCCAGGCCACCTGCAAAGAGCCTGGGGGCGTTTGCCAACGTTCGGCAGCTTTCGTCCCGATCCCGAACGGGGCGGGGCCGGGTCTGAGCTGCTCCCCTCTCCCCAGGCTGGCCGGCTGAGGAGGAGGAGGAGGAAGGGGCCACACAGCCCAAGCGGGGGAGCTCTCGACCTCCGAGGTCACCAAAGACTCCGTCCACCTCTCCTGGACCGTCCAGGCCGGGGCCTTCGACTCCTTCCTCCTGCAGTACCGGGACACGGAGGGGAAACCCCAGGCGCTGCCCGTGGACGGGGGATCCCGCATGCTCGTCGTCTCTGACCTGCTCCCCTCCCGCAAGTACAAATTCAACTTCTACGGCGTCTCCGGCCACAAGCGCCTTGGCCCCATCTCCACTGACGCCATCACAGGTCAGTGGGGGGGCGGGAGGGGGCAGAGCCCCTCGACAGCCTGGGGCGCCTGGCTGGATTCTACCAGCCCCCTCCCTGCCTCAGGTCTTCCCTCTGCAGCCAGACTCCTGGGTTCTCTCCCAACTCTGGGAGGGGAGTAGGGGGTTGGTGGGTTAGAGCAGGCAGGGCTGGGAGCCAGGACTCCTGGGTTCTCTCCCAGCTCTGGGAGGGGAGTAGGGGGTTGGTGGGTTAGAGCAGGCAGGGCTGGGAGCCAGGACTCCTGGGTTCTCTCCCAGCTCTGGGAGGTAGGGGCTGGTGGGTTAGAGCACGGGGGGCTGGGAGCCAGGACTCTTGGGTTCCCTCCAGCTCTGCCTCTGACCTTCCAGGTGACCATGCAAGAAGCCCTATACCTGTCCCTTGCCTCGG